>NW_020897690.1:22454005-22534194 GCF_003984885.1 Neopelma chrysocephalum
CGCCTGCAGCAGCCCCCGAGCCTAGCGGGGTCCCGCATGGCGTGTTCCTGCATTGTGTGTACATATAAATAAAATACTTAGAAAGTGACTGAGCCCTCACAGACTATCTTTTTCTCATTAAATCTCTTAAAATATTTTACAAATAAGTTATCTAGCACTTTTTCAAAGAAGAAAACTGTTTCTGACTTTTCAAAAGTCTGAGAATCAAGGATAGCAAAAAATGATGAAAGCTAATCATGTTGCCACAATACAGAAATCATCTCTAATGTTCTAGTCAGAGGTCTATTATTGAGGACAATCACATGTAAAGGTATGCCTACAAAATGAATGAATAAAAAAAGTTTACCTAAACTTTAGTATTTACTACATCCTGACAACTATTCTGATGTTTTAAAATTTCAAATTTTAATTGTTTACATTTCTTATCAAAAACCATTGTAGGAACACACTGAGAGAGGAGCTAGAAAGACAGCAACTTTTAAGAGGAGGATCATAACAAGGAGCAAAAGAATCTCACAAAGAGCTACAGGAAGCCAAGTATAAAGACAGACACTGATGACCTAAGAAAGAGCTTACTGAGGGGGGACAAAAAAGTTATACCAACAGCAGTACTTTGAAAGGTAGTTGAGGGGTTATGTATTGAGAAATTTCTTTGATATCTGAAAAGAGATACAACAGATAGACAGGGAAGACAAGGGTATAGGACAGCAGCAATAGTACTAGGATGATGGAACTAGAGATCTGATTCTTCTAAGCCTGGAAATAAAGACCTCTTTGTCTCAATAGATTTAAATGGTGAACTTCACCTCTGGGGAGTATGTCAAGAACCAGGACTCACTGGAGATGAAAGGACTGACATCTAAAGAAAATTAACAACTCCAACTTTGGGAAAGAAATATTTATCTAGTTCCTTGTGGTGCACATTACACCATGTAGTGACCTAAACCTTCTGATGATCTAAACTTTCTCATATTTGGGCTGTTCTTTGCAGATATGGCAACTAGAACTTAAGATTCACTTAAAGTGAGTTTAAGGTTACACATGGGATATTCTGTATGACTCTAATGCAGAAGCTCTTCACACTCTGAAGATGTAGTAGTTTACTAAGCCAGACTGTACGCTGTATACAAGGCTTTTTCCATCATCTCCACCTTTTTATACTGAGCTTCTGAACTAAGAAAAGAAAGGAGGGCATAGGAAAATCAAGGAAGCAGAGATACAGTGATAACATCATGGAAAGTGACTACTGGAGCACTTCAGAGGATGTTCATTTATCATTCGAAATTTGAGAATTCCTTTGACATATCATACATTACAAGCAGAGACAAGAGAAATGGAAGTAAAAAAAATAGAGTAAAATCCTGTTTATATCTTAAGGCATGTTTCAATTTTCAGTTCTGCTTATATCAGCAGTCTAACTACTATAAATTTTCTGAGAAGTCATAAACTAATTAAACCCAAAGAAAATATATTGGAATGATTTGCATTTCTTACATTTCTAAAGTTAGAGCAGTTAATTTGTTTATGTGGACTATCTTGATAGGCATTTCTGTTTCACTTCTCTACTGATAACTCTTGTAAATATTTTTTCTTTTGTGCTGGCTTCAAAGCTATTGCCAATGGCAAAAAGCTATTGGTTTTTCAGTGGGTATTTCTACTCAGTGGGTAGCAAAAATGAAAAGAAACATAGAAGACTTTTAGGGACTGAAATACAGTTATTTGCTTATGATTGGTTTGTGAAACACCAACAGATTGCAGCCCTGAAAATAAATGCAAGAAGAACCTGTACATTATACACTAACTTACGTATGTGATCAATCTTAGAGCCGACTTTTTTAAACCAAAAAATCACCAAAGATGTTCAGATGTCTGAAGAAGAAAAATGTCTCCCTCTGCAGTAGCTAGTCCTGGTTTTCTGTCTATTGTACTCACTGTAGAATTCCTTTTTAACTTTCATATGTTGATTCTGATAATACCTACTCAGATATTCAATCCGTTTACAGTAATAGCTCTTCTGTCGAATTACTTACAGTCACCATGTGTAATGCTAACTTTGCACTTTCTCAGATATCATTTCTCTCAAGTTACAACTTTCTGTATGGGATGATATTTCATGGTAGGTCAGTAGTAACTTGCAATACCACAGAACCAGACCACGCACTCCACTTTGGTGTCAATGAGGGCAGGAACTATGTAGCTGTTTCCCCCTCACGTTGGGTTGCAAAGTGAGGGTTTCAACTTGACCTTTTTAAATGTCACTTCAGATGTTCTAAAACACCTAAAACATGATCTGGTATCTGGCATGCTTATTTGCAACTTTAAAGCCCTAAAGTCTGTTCACTGGCCTGCTAGTGTGCAATAATGGTAGGAAATAAGAAGGTAGGAAATAAGAAGGGCAGAGAGATAAACAGAAGGTTATGTAAGGAAATTCACACTGGGATGGGATCAATTAATCTCTGGACCTTGCTCTCTTTCTAAATAACAGCAATGATGAGTAAAATTGATCTTTTTTTTTTTTTTTAGCATTTTTTATCTGTGACAGAGAGAAAAAGGTATCACAACCATGAGTGGATGAACACATTACAAATTTCATTTTATACAGATGCCATTGAACTCGTGCTCCAGATTTTACAGAAAACGACAACTCTGCTTCTGTGGGTATTAATGTATCTTCTGATATAACATTACAAAAAGGTAATCTCCAAAGTGACAGTATCAGAAAAATGGCATACCTTTATTCCAATTCAAGAATATCCTCCACTACTGGGCAATAATCAAAAGGTCAGATGTTTGAGATAAGTGGGTAGAAGGGAAAAATAAATTGCAAATAATTTTGTGATATGAAATTTTTGTCCTGAAAAAATAAAAGGAGAGGAGAACAAATGCTAAGCATTCTCTAGGGAGTTGCTCTTCCTTGAAAGTAAGGTAAACTTAGTCTGCTACCAGAAGTGAACAGTCTCAATTTATTAAAGTAAGAGAATGCACAAATCTTATAGGCACTGTTGGGTGAATGTGCCCAGTATCTGCATAAACCCTTATTGTCCATGAAATTTGCAATACCCATTGGAGCATCCATGGTAGGCTGCATATCTTGTGATAAAAAATAGCACCAGCAAAACAGTGCTTTACAGTGCATAAGATTCATAAATGTTCTAAGTGAACTATTCTCTGAGGGGTCAATCTTTTTTTCAGCTCCTAGAAAGTGTTATGTAACTTCTGAAAGAGGCTCTAAGAAGTAACAAATTAGGCAGAAAGAGTGATTTTGTTTTAACTCAGAGAAGAGAGATATTATGCAAATGCGTGTTTATATATTAATGGTTTGGAATATTATAATAATGACATGTTCACATGCATTAACAAATTTTGACAAATATATCTACCATTCTTTAAGCATCTGGAAAAATATTATGATTCTTTCAGAGTAAAAATTAAAAAAAGTGCAATTTTAAAATTCAGTACATAGAAAGAGTTTTATTGGGAAGAACTGTCATCTTTTATCTGATTCCTCAACAGAAGATGGTTTTAGCCCCATATTGCCCTGGGAAGTTTTTAATGGGATATGCAAAATCAGATATTTCTGATTAGGCAAAACATGTAAATTTAAGATAATACAAACAAATGGAAAAAGGATTAAAAAATTATCTATGACAACATCCTAAAAAACAAAAAGAGGAGAGCATAGACAACAATTAAATGAGTTTTGTAGCATCTGATCTACAAAATAAAAGCACAGCCCAAAAAGTACTTGGCACCATGTTTTACTAGAAATTGTAACATTTTTCTGGGCAGAATAAATTGTAAACAATCCTGTTTTCATTAGATGATCTTCATAAGTACAACTCCCAGATAAACAAAAAGGCATCTTCCCTGGGTTTGCTCTCTAAAATTGCAGGAAATTATTACAACTTAATGCATTTTCTTTGTATAGCAAAGAAATTCTATTCCAGCTCTTGTTCTGTCTTGCTTACATGAGTACAGATACTGCATAATTTTGTTGTCTGTCCTCTTAAGCCTCTACTCTGAATAGTACTTTTTCAGTATAAAATAAATAGCAACAAAGAATCTCACGTACCTTAAGAATCCAGTAGGGGAAAAGTATCATACTCTGTCTTTTCCATTTTTTCTTTTTTAATGAAAGTTGCAACACAAACAGAATCCAGAAGATGATTCACACAACTCTTAAGTTTTGCTGGACTGCGTATTTGGTATAGCCCTGTGACTGTCTCCTGACTTACATTTCCCTGAGGGTTTTAAGCTCTGCATTATGAGGGTGAATATTTAAAGAATGGAGATTTAACATCATGGAGATTTTTATTTAGAAAAAGCACAGGTTCAGGCACATGAGATAAAAGTTTAACTGCTCATGTGATCAGTTATCTGGACTGAGGCTTTAATACTTATTTGGTCTCCTGAAGCCATAGAATATTATTGACCTGAATCATACACATGCTGAGATTGTATATTGCTGCAGTCTATACAGGTAGATAGGAACAAACTACAAAACCTTATGCTTGTGCAAGCCCTAGAGATTTTTATGAAATGAAACCTCTATCCTAAAGAAATAAAAGGAGAAGATGACTGGATTTGAAGATGACTGCAAGAGAAATATAATTTTGTAGTGACAGATATATCTATTTCTGACTACCACTATCAACATGACATCAAGAATTTATTTCTTATCATTCTGCAAAACATTATTGAAAACTCTCTCAAGGCAATTTCTCTTGTTTTTTCCTTTAAAAACTTAGCATAGTGAACAAATAAATAAAGCCCTCCATGAATGCCGGTCTTTATGGAGTTATTAAATCCAGAGGTAAAAACAGCAGCTGTCTTGTAAGGGCATTCTGATTATTTTTAACAGCTGATGCTCAAAAACATGAGTTTTCAGAAGTGCAGACTTGCCACAGAGATACAGAAGGCCTTTTCTGACCACCTTCTCTCAACTATTTCCTAGAAGAGTAAGCAATAGAAATTCCATTTCTGAATAAGAATAGGTGATAAATATGAAAATCGTAAGTGCCAGATAACTACATATTGTGAATGCACTTCATAAGTGTTTCACTGCTATTTTATGTATAGAATGTAGCACAAAGAAAAGGTCCCAATAAAGGGCAGTGTTTAAACAGTATATTCAAAGGGTGATGTGCCAAGCAAAATAGCAACAATGAATTTGTTTTTAAGATAAATTTCTTGTTACTACTTTAGTTAAACTGTCATTGTGTTAATTATAAGGGTGATTTGAAAGTCATGTTTTTGGAGTCTTTGTATGTATAAGAAGTTTTATGCAAGATGCTATAGGAAGTGCATACTTTTCTACTCCTCAGGTGAAATAAAAACATAATACACAATAGGCCTTTACCTTAAAAGACACCTTTTTCAGTTCCTTCAGCTACTCTCCCCTGTCAAATCCAATCTAGAATAGTCCAAACACTGCTTTCTGCTGTTGGTTCTAAAGTCATTCCTCACTGTTCTTGGGGAAGTAACAAGAAAGCAGCGACTACTAGTGCATACTTTCAGCCAAAGCATGACATTGCTGCATCAAAGATTTACTAAAATTCCTCACCCTCTTATAAATCCTTGTATTAAATAACTTACGTAGTAATAAACGCATACAATATAGATCCAGACTAAAATATGTTCAAAACCATAAAATGTCAACTTCATCATGAACCACAATTTTAATACAGTTATTCAAAAGCACATCTTGATATAAATATCTTGTATTGAAATGAACATGGCCATGATCTTCCACAAGATCACAGTCCAATACTCAATGAGTTAATTTGAAACTTCTACTAAAATACAAAAATGTATAACAGTACACCTCCTTTATTTCAGGAACAACTGTCTGGCTTTTGCTATTGATGCCATAAGCCCCTATTAGTTTTTATTTTTCTAATTTTTGTAAAGCTTTATAAGTTTTATAAGTAGTAGAAGTAGATTTTAAAAGCAGCAACCCTATCCCTCCACCCTATAGCACCCTTTAGTTTACAAATTCCTTAACCCTCTTACCCCATTCCATGTATCCTATATCAATCCTACCCCCAAATCCCGTAGAAAATGTTTAGTCTCTTGTCAAGGCAAGGCCTGTCCTGTTTGGAGAACGCTTGTATCTTGGTCTAAACCGCAGAACAGAGTCAAAGAACTGGGTGACTCTGCTCTCTGTACCCCGAAGAAGAAGAAGATTGATGCAGACAGGGTCTCAAAGCCCCCAGACCCAATTTCTAAGGGGTGGACCAAAGGGTGGACCAGAGTAAAAGTTACAGGGTGGAAACAGTTGGGATTGGACAGATATTGTTACAAAATGTAACATCTCAGGCACAGCCGGGGCACATCGTGTAACATCTCTTGCCTTGGCAAAATTAAACCCTTTCCTTATCTCACCCTCGATTAACAACTGGATTTTTTCTTAGCACCAGCTGAGCAGGCATCACTATAATGTTCCATCACTATCTGAGTGAGATTGACATGCTAATCTGAGAGAGGTCTGGTGTCTCACTTAAAGAATATTTTTAATATATGAATTAGTCCTTCAAATTTTATTGTTTTTATTAATATTGACATATATTTTATTGATCTCTTTCGGAACTAGTATATGAAATACATTAATCTAGTACGAACAAATAGCATGACAATATTTTTTTCTGCTGTAAATATAGTTAAATGTAGGAACTGATTCTTTAGGAAGATTATAGAGTCTCCTTCCCTGAGAGATTTTACAGTTAAAAAATTATGTAAAGAATAGTTTCAATATCACTGTAAGTACCATATGTACCAATGATGGAGTTAATGTTTTTCATCAGAGATGTCTAGTGATCTGTAAGATCAGGTGTTCCACAGCACTACTACAAATATATAACTGTAAAGTAAAGCCAATCCCCTGCACTTCCCACATACAAACAGGTATAAAAACAAAACCACAGAATACACACACATACACAAAAGCCTAACAGGAGAACTCAGACAAACATTTAAAGTTTAATCTTATTTTCATCAGATTGCAAAATGGAGACCAAAATGCAATACTCAACCAAGTGTAAGTCTAATTTAGGTTTGGGTTTTGGAAAGGTTGGGCAGTTTCTTTGATTCAAGAAATGTTCAGAAACACTTGGTTTGGTGATTCTGAAAGCCATTTTCCTTCTGGGCCTATGCCATATGAATTTCTGATTGTAATTTTCAGGCACACTTTTTTAGGAAGAGCATGAAGCAATAGACTATCATCCAGGAAGCACTGAAGGACCTACTCTTGATGTCATGTCTGTAAAAGTATGAATTCCAGTTTTTATGCCCCTTAAATTTTTATGTTCTCCTCCAAGCAATAATTAGAAATAACCTTGACAGTACCCAGTACCCTATTTCACCTAGAAATAGGCTAAATTGTCAACATCTTTTTCATTTATCCACTTTTTAAAAAACATTCCTGAATGTATGAAGGATAAATGTTAAAATTAAGTGGAATATAAAAATAAAATGCAATATCTGATTATTTGTAGTTTGCAATATATTGTATATGCATGCCCTTGACATCTGACAATTCAGTGATGACACATTACAATTTTCCCATTCTGTCAAGAAGCACACGGAATTTTTTCTCTTCAGTTCAGACATCCCAGACAGAACAGAGACCTGTTTCTTTGAGATTTATGTTTGATTTACCTTCATTGTTCCTTAGAGTAAAGTTGGGATTCAAAGAAAGCCCTTCATCAAGAGAAAAATGGAATCTTGCTCCATTTGCAGAGTTATCTTTGTCAGTTGCAGTGATAGTCTGAATTACCTGAAACAAAAATTAACAGTGAATGTGCTGAAACGTTACCTTGACCCATATGGTGCCTGACCTCAGCAGGATGCTCAAGCTTACCTTATTTTAATTTTCTACTTGACTGCTGCTAAATTCAACAGATGAAACAACTGGGTCATTAACTTGATTTCTCTAGCATGAAAGATTTTAGGAACCAAACATCACAGTTTTATAAAAGCATCTAAAGAATCCATACTTTCTGATGTTTTGATATGGTCAGGACCTGGTACAGAAGTTATCACCATCGGCATTGCATCCTGATAACTTTCTAAATTACAGTTTCAGCTAAACATTAGTTTTTATGGAACCAAAAGACAAGCTGAACCAGGATGGTCTATGTGAAGCGTCATCTGCCTGCCATCCTAATAATTAGATGCATGTCAATATTGGTTAGGAAAAATAATTATCTAAAATGGTAGGTATATAATGGCAGGTAAATATCTATCTGTTTAAAATTCCTGTCAAGAGTCAGTTTAAATTGCCAGAGAACAGAACAGGAAGAACAGCAGCCACTCCTGGGTTTAGTTTGGTTTGCCCAAAAAGGATCAGAACTAGATCTAGCAACGACATATGAGGGATGTGTTTTTGAAAGGTAAGGCTTTGCCTTCAAAAGTCCTAGTGATTTTTATTATTTACTTTCAACTAAAATTGATCGAAGCTTTTGGAATGTGGGACCAAACAGTATTTCTACCTTTGCTTTAATTTTCATGCTGGGTCTTGAAACTCAAGTGCCAAAATGGAATCCAATAAAGGTTGTTCTTGTGATATAGGCAGTGAAGCCCACACAAACTGCTACACAGAAATGATAGATATCCTGAAGGAAATGTAAAAGGGGGAGGGAACGTGCTCTTTTCACGAGAATTTTTCTGTTCAGTGTTCAGCTTTAGTCTGTCTGGACTGAACCTGAAGCATAAATAGTGCAGGCTCAAGTGGTTTGGTCTGTTTTAAAACTGAAAGGCAGCACACAGTTCCCTACCTCCCTACCTTCTCACATAAGAGAAGCAAAACAAATACATTTTGAAGCCATATGTCGGTTTGGGCTGGGGTAGAGTCAATTTTCTTCGCAGTAACCGGTATGGGGCTGTGGTTTTGATTTGTGCTGGAAACAGTGTTGATAACACAGAATGTTTTTGTCATTGCTGAGCAGTGCTTACACAGTGCCAAGGGCTTTTCTGCTCCTTGATCCGAAGGATATTCCAGACCATATGGCATTAGGCTCACATATAAAGCTGGGGGAAGAAGAAGGAAGGGGAGGATGTTTGGAGTGATAGTGTTTGTCTTCCAAAGTCACCATTCTGATGCGATGGTGCCCTGCCCTCCTGGTGATGGCCAAACACCTTCCTGTCCATGGGAAGTGGTGAATGAATTCCCTGTTTTGCTTTGCTTGCATATGCAGCTTTTGCTTTACCAATAAACTGTCTTTATCTCAACGCATGAGTTCTCTTACTTTTACTTTCCTAATTCTTTCCCTCATCCCACTGTGGGGGAGTGAGCAAGTAGCTGCATGTGGCTGAGTTACCAGTTGGGGTTAAACCATGACAACTCAATAGGGTATAATGCTTATTCTACTTACTATATACAACAAAGTACATTTTATTGACTATACACACCTGAGACAATTAACAATATTTAGGATGATTGACAAGAATATTTTAAGAATTTGTCATAATACTTTTTTGCTGAAGTGTAGCAAAGTAAGATCCATCTTAAAAAATCCAAAATACCTATAATTGTGCAGTTTATCAAAGTCATGGCAATATTGTTTAAAAAGTTTGGCAAAAGCTAATTGTTCACTACTGAATTTTGCAAAGGTGGCAAAACTGTTAGTGAAACTACCATGCAAAAACAAATAAATAAGATTTTCCTAGCTAGATATATTTAGTTCATAATTTGGAAATGGTATGAGGTGAGATGAGGCAAGGCAAGACAAAAAAAAGGGGTGATGGAAGAATATGTTCAAAAGAATCAATTTCTGCTATTATTCAAATAGTGAAAATACTTTTAAATGCCATTCAAGCTGTAAAAACTTCAGACAAGACCATAAAAATATATTAATTTATGAAATATTATTTAAAAATCCTCAGTGCTGTTAATCAGAGAAATATAAGTCAATTTGTCGTGCACATTCAGCTTTTATTTGACAGCCTAGTAGATAAATTTTTGTCCTGTTGCCCTCTCCAATGAAAACATTCAGTGACATTTTACAGAATCTTGCATCAAGACCATGACAGTTTGCAAAAGAAACGCCTTTGATCAAGGCCACAAGACTAGTATAAAAATTATCTGAGTTTAAGACTAACTTTATAACTCAAAATATACTGTCTACATTCCCTGATTTCACACATGGAAATTCATATGTCCACAGAATTCACCCATATATGTAAAAAATATAGCACCAGATGTTACAAAAATCATGCTTTTCCATGTAGAAAATAAACATTATATGTTTAATAAGACAGGTCAGAACATTTTTAGAGGTCTGTTTTTAAAAAAGAAAGTTCACACTCTTTCAGAAAAGATTTGTAAGACATTCACTTAGAGGTGAGAAACAAAAGTATGGGTCCTCTTGACACCGAAATGTACTGTTAATCCTTTTCTGTTTAATTTGCCAACTACTTAATAGCCTATTAGCAGACATTAACAGGCACCTTACCAAAGCTGATTAAAATAAAAATGCAGACACATAGCCTCAGCTGCAGTAAAGTTCAGTTGACAACACTGATAGAATGAAACTGAAAGTTTATGCTTTTCCTTTAAAGGCAAGACTTGGCAAGAAAAAGGAATTCCAAGAACTGAGGAGACCTAATTGCAGAGGATGGAGAGCAGGTGCTAAATTCTACTCAGATCCTTTTTTAGAACTGCATCAATAAACAAGCAAATATGCACACAACAAACACATAGTAGAGGCATTCCTTGTCAGTTAACATTGATTTCCTTTGTGGAAGATTGCAAAATGTCATTTTCCCATATTGGCTGAATTTCACAATCATTCACAAAATGAGTATATGTCTAGAAGTCAGTATTCTCCAAGTCTCAATGCCATTTAAGATAAAATCACAGCTGCTTTATCGACTTTAATATCTACCAGGCTTCACCTGGAATCTGTTATAGATACTTGGTCTTTCTTCTCAACAATACAATTACTAAGCTGTCAGTACATCATGGAAATGATCATCTTCTCATAAGCATTTTCTTTTTGTCATGCCTTAGGAGTGGTCATTTAAGCTTAAGCATAAAGCTCTAAAGAAATTTTTGGTTCGGATTTTTGTTGGTTTTGTTTGGTGGTTTGGTTGGGATTTTTTAAATAAGAAAATAGAGCAGTAGAGGGAAAAAGACGTGACAGAGGCTTTGCAATTAGATGATACTTTGATTCTCTTCATAGAAGCCTCCTCTAATAACAAACAAACAAAGACAGAAAGTCCTCCAATGACAATCTACTGCTTAGCTTATCTTGCACATAATAATTTCAAAATAGGTGTACTGAGGAAACAAATAAGGACTCTTACAGGACAGTGCAGAGCTGGAACCCAACCTGAAAGACCTCGTCAAACAGATATCTCCAGCAGTACAGAATATGTTCTTTAGGGATAAATCTTATGAAGCATTCCCACAAGATGATGAAAAACTCAAGAGTAATGCTGCCTTTTCAGTGATTCAAAACCACCCAGCTGGGAACGCATTTTAGCATATGGTACACTTCTGCAATCCTTATTTGTCCCTCCCTAATATTTGTTGAACACTGTCTTTTTCTTTTCCTTAGACTAAATGGTAACATCTTCTGAGTAAGATCCATGGACTTTTGTGTTTTGTTTTAGTTTTTGTATAATGCAATAGTGTCACAATTTTTCTGAAACCTTCTCGTACAATGCAAATAACAAATAGTGCATGTCATTTATGTCCTTTTAGTTTAAGCATAGAACACCAAGCTGGTCCATCCTTTGACACTAAAGGACTGCTTGTGGAGTCCCTCATGGTAGCATTAATCTCAGCTGTTAAACTGCAATGTTACAGAACTATAGAGTCATTCTTGCAACAGTAGCTCAGAGAGAAATACAATGCTGACCCAAATAGGGAGCAAGTGCTATTGTACCACTTAAAGATCCACTTAAAGATTTTTTTTAAAAATCTTTTACGAGTTCTAATTCTTCTATATTTGGCTTTATTTAAGGTTTTCAGAAACTATTTTTACTTTCATATGGATTTAATAAAAGATATTCAGTTAACAGACAGACCGACTTAGATTTTCCAGGACTTTGAATGAGGTGTCTCAATAAGAGCACTGACGAAAGCTATGGAGTTATTAGATAAGAGGGAAGGTCCTTGTACACATAATTGCTCAAAAGAAATGGGGTCTCTTCTGTAAATTGTCCATTCCATGAGAAGAGAAAGTCACAGAAATTTCCGGTTTATGTTTGACCATTTGTTGGTCAATGTAACAATACGTCTTATAGGATACAATTTATTTATACAATAGGTATGATTATCAGCCCACCAAATCTACTTATGATATTGAATTGTTCAAGAATGAAGAAAGAAAGGGCTGACACTAAAGACTTTCCGATACTCAGCAGTCAGACAAAGACAGGTGAAATTAATTATACTTAGACATGAAGTCTTAACTTCAGATACATGATGATGATCTCTGAGCTGACTATTTCTTTTAATGATATCTGTGTTATGGCAGGCAGCTTTTTGCATTCAGTGCTTACTAGTGGTTAAAAAGCAAAGCCACTGTTAGAAATTGCTATGAAAGTACTATAGGGCAAAGCAGAGATCATCATATACTATGAAGCATAAGCTATTATAAGAATTATAAACTGCTGCATACCTGCATCTTGAATCCTGATTCCCCCTCAGGGTGAATAGAGAGGAATTGGAGAAAGTTCAAGGGAAGAAAATATGAATGATCAAAAGTCTAGAAGGACTTTATGACGGCTTGTCCCAATTAAGTAGGATTCTTCAGTTTGGACAAGGGATGGCTAAGGGGCAATGCACTAGAGACTTATGCATGGCACAGTGATAATAAATAGGGATGAACTGCACTTTCTGTCTCTCCATCTCCCTAAACACAAGAACTGGTAAATATCAATGGAATACAGCATGGGAAGATTAAAAAAAAAAAAAAAAGAAAAAAGGTTGTAGGTCTTATTGAAGCATGCAGTTAAATTGTAAAATTACAAGATAGTAGATACCAAAAGGTTATGCTGGTTGTGGGAAAAGCTTGCCAGATTCATATGCCACGGTTATTAAAGGATTATTAAAAACACAGAAACCACATTTTGGTCAGGAAATGATCCACAAGTGATCTGAGACCAGGGAAGTACTTGGGTAAGTATCATACACGCTTGCCATGTTCTTATAATGCTCTTTAGGTGTCAGCTTTTGGACATTGTTTGAGTGAAGACAACTTTGATCAGGCAATAGTCAGATGAAGTACAGCATTTTTATAATCTATGCTTAAAAATGTAAGAAATATGCCACTATGCATTTATGTACACTGCTTTTAAGGATTTGATAAAAAATTGTTATTACTAGCAATATATTCTTCAGGAAAGATATGAGCTCATAATTGAAACATACAACCTGTGCAATAATGGAAAACTAGCATAGTGTGGTGGGTAAAAACTCAATCTACACAGAAAAGCAAAGACACTTGGTAAAATTGTCAAACCCTGGATAGCAGTGAAGCGCATTGATCACAGGAGCAGTGGGTAGAATGTGATTCAGCTATTTACTCTCATTCTAACCCTCCCCATGCTCATAGTTGTGAAAAACTCATTCAACATCTCTTCCAAAATGACCCTGCATAGACAAGGGCAAGCAACATGCAAAAAATGTCAGCCATGTTCACCAGCCATTTCAGTGAGCTTTATTTTAAACCTTCCTACTATGTGATATTTAGATGAGAGATGTTAAATTTGCTTCATTCACTTTGTTCAGGATAGTGGCTTGTAAAATTCTATCACTTATCTGACAAGATTAAAGTTTTACTTGCCTTTACAGAAGAGAATTTGTTTTGTTTTTTTTTGTAGCAACAAGACAAATTTTCTCCCTTCATCCTAATACAGTTAAAAAGTTGAATCAAATGTGAAATGCTAAAATGAAATCAAAAAGAATTATGACATGTATTCCCCAAATCAAACTTCTGACACGTTACATTAACAAAGTAATTGTTCTTTATCACTGGGACAAAGATAACTGTGAGAGTTACCTGACCAGGCTTTGCATTTTCACAGACGACTACATCATAATCTCTGGCAAGCTCTGGAGGATTGTCGTTGACATCTAGTATTCTAACACCAACTGGAACGTGGCTCACCAGTCCAGGATTGTCTGCAAAACACACAAGGGGGTATTAAGCCCTTTGAAGTACTCAATATTCCCTCACATCCTCAATTTAAAAGTGGTTTATTACAGAAATTTTGGTAGCAACGTATTAAAAGCTGTAAGTAAAAAGAGTGGGAAGTATGGTATGAGTCCTAAGTCACTTAAGTCAAATACAAGTTATGATCAATCGCTTTGCAATGAATGTGAAAGTGGCATCACAGCACTGAATTAAATCTAATACAAAAAATATTAAAGCATGTTTTCTTTTTCACAGTTACTTAAAGAGTTGACAAAATAAAATACAAACATAATAATAAAATACAAATGCGTAAGCCTCTCCCAAACTTGAGTTCTAATTTTTTACAAGTTATTATGCTATTTCTCAAAATAGTTACTGAGTCCAGTTTTTGCAGGAAGAAAGCAATGTCTAAGTACCAGTGTCTTAGTCTGTGATCTGTACTTTCATGAGAGCTACCCTAAGACATATTTCACCCTCAAAAAAGCACAATAAATAGAATCCTTTCAATGAGAATACACTTTACATGACAAAATGGAAAAAAGCCCAACAATTCTTTTCAATCCATAATACTCTTGTTCTTACTTCTAAGTAATAAGGTAATTTTTTTTTATTGAAAGACATATATGTTTAAACTTTTTATAATTAACTAATATACACCTTCTGAAGTCCATATACCAATCAATTAGATGACAAACTTCATCTTCCGTTCACCAATTAAATGAGACTATCAGTAGAAGACAGTAAATTCAATCTTTCAAATGCAATAAAATGGGGTATTACAAACTGACATATTAAAAATTCATGTCCCTGTGAGTGTTCACAAAAAGCAAAGGCAAAAAAAAAGAGAGAGAAACATTAGTAGTCTAAACCTCATTCTCCTTGGTTATTTTGATTGTAATTAATCCAAACATGTTCCTGTCAAAGAGGGTCATTTGTAAAATGCTTTATTTTTGTCAAACCTTTAATGATCTCTGCTCAGAATTCTGGAAAGCATTGATTAGACATATACTTGGCTTCAAAATGATCAGTGATGTAGGCTCACAATGAAAGAATACTTGAGAATGTTGAAGTTTCTTTTGTCAAATGGAGAGATCTATTTCTATCTTCCCTGTTTTCACATGGGATACTGGCCAAAGCATCTAGGGCTCTGAAGTTCTCTTCAGATTTTTCACATTCTCTTTTTAACTAATAGGTCTACATTCACCTGATGATTTTACTTCACTTTTGGAACTTAGTCAATTATCCCTGTAAAATGGGAATTGAAAGGAGATCAAAAAAGTTAACAGAAGACTCGATAGGTAACAGAGGAACCTCTATTCCCAATTAACATTAATGTTAGAAGTTAGAAGAATACACTCAGAAGACATTTATAGACTTGTAAATTCTATTTTTTTGCTGAAATTTTCCTTAAATATTCTTATTTTCAGCTTTACCCTGAACCTATGAATGTTTTTGTAAGAGGTAAACTAAGGGACTAAAACGGGCTATCTCAATTGTGTTCATGCAAGATGGAGGGTTTCTATTGTTATGCAGAAAACACCTTTAGTGGAAAACTTTGAGGAATGTTAAATTGCTGGGGATATGTGAAGTGAAGGTGAGAAGGAATGACTCTTTGCTGTCCACTGTGTCTGGGAGAAGGGAACCATTTATCTACTCTTATTACTGAAGGAATCAATCTTCTCTCCAGGAGACTCTTTGCAGTATGATTATTAACACAAAAAGATGTTTGTTTCTTTCCTGGAGGTAGGTCAAGAAACTGTGCAGAACAGCATAAACAGTAGAAATTTAATATTTCTTACTGCTCACTTAAATATAGCTTACAACAGATTTAGGTAACTTCTTTTGTCGACATCATCAAACAATGTAATTACAAAAATTCTGTGATTACAATTACAGAACCTGGTATCTAGGGCTAAAAGAAACTTTGGTTTTGACTATTTGTTGGGGAGGTTGTCACACATAATTTGTGTGGTATGTGAATTAGAAAGTGGTATAAATGAAAGGAAGGACACAAATGTACATAAAGAAAGAGCACACAAAAGCATAGAAAAAAGATAAAAGGTAGAGATCATAGTAAAGGGTAAAAGAGGAACAAATCCATTTTGGAGGGTATTCAGAACTATAATGAAGAATTTGAGGATTTTAACAGTAAAGAAAACTCAAAGGAGTTTTAGCCAGAAGCCAAAAACATTGTGATTTTCAGGTAATCATAGGATCACTGAAAAAAATCTTAGTTGAAAGGGACTTCTGGAGGTCACTAGTCCAGTCTCCAGCTCAAAGCAGTGCCATCTTCAAAAGTATAAGGGGATATAATACATCTAAGATGAAGGGAGCAAAAAAGCAGGAAGCGCACAGGGCAGAGGGTACCAGAGATAGAGAACTGCTCTTTAGGTCTGGCATGTTACTGTGCAAGGAAAAATCAAACTTTTCAGTCAAGTGTGCGGCAAAAGGGTTAATATTTTTGTTTCAGTATAGTGTAGCAGACGTCTTTGTCCCACCTTAAAGGTGTCCTCTTGTATGCCAGTCACGACTACCAAGACCAGTCTTACTCTAGTCAGTTAGATTTGCAGTATTTTCACAGAGAGATTTTATGGAGATTCAGAAAGTTTACCTTTATTTCTTCTGCAGCTGCTTTTCAGTACAAAGAATTTATAAATACCTCACCAGTTTGAAAGAGTTCTTAATTCAAAAGTATTATTAGTATCTCTCTGGAAAGAGTTACCTCGTGGGATCACTGACATTTGCAGGCAAATTTCCATACTGACAGCCTACTCACTACAAAATGCTAATAGGGACAGTACTAACACCACTTACAAAATCAGTCTGGAAGATTGTGTATATAACATAGATTTGCATGCAAGATGACAGAACAGTTTATAATGGGGGAAGAGAAAGAGAATGAATTGAAGCATATACAAGCTTTTTTCTTTTTTAATTTTTCTTTTAAGATTTGGTTTAGGGAATCAATATAAACTACAACCTTTTTCAGGTATACAACTCACCTGTGATCTCCAAACCACTCTAATAACTGGTCCTTTTAATAGTAAATAATGGCCAGTCTTCGCGAACGAAGATCTTGGGAAAGGTCTTTTACCTTTCAAGCCTGCGCAATGGATTTTTTAGGTGAGACACAGCCTGCGCTGAACTGAGCCCACCCTTTAATCCTAAGGTTCATCTGCCGGGGCCAAGCGAGCTTGGACAATGGCAGTGAGGTCCTCAGGACGTAGGTTTGTTTAGAGTGACCTTCTCATAGATGGATGGCCTCACAGGGCTAACGGGCTCCATCTGCCTGGGGGACTGGGGAATCGAACCTGGGTTGCAGCAGTGAGAGTCCTGCATGCTAACCACTAGGCCGCCAGGGGTCCCACCTTTTAATAGTACATTTTGTTAATTAGACAAATTTCTTGCAGCAGTTTGGCAGATTTCCAGTTTTAAAATAATCAGTGCTGACATAAATTTCAGGTCTGCACATTATAAAACATTCTGTGTCCTATTAGCATTATGCCTCTAGAGTAGATTTTTCAAAGTGAATGCTCCCTGTTTTAAGGAGTAACTGAAGCAGAAACATTGCTCTGATTCACCAATGCTAGATACTTGCTTTCTTATGCTTGAGACTTTTCCCAGAATAGATCTTTTCCCAGAATACTAAATATCTGTAAAGTGAATCAATTTCATTATCAGATCCTCCACTGGCAAGTCCACTATAAATCTACAGAAGACCCTATCAACAGCCAGTGTGAAGCCTTGAATCTTCTCTTTCATTAGTTTCTGCGGGGCCAACTTTAAAATCCGTATTTAAGAAGAAAGCTTTTTAATGTAGTTACTGCTGTCTGATACTTCCTTTTCACTAACAAAATTACCATAGGCTTTATGAAAATAAATTCTACCTGAATGACTCTCAGAATAGAAATCCTGATATGAACAGTCTTTTGTGGTTTTGTTTATTTGCTTTTTGTCTGTTTCATTTTCTTGTTTTGTTTGTTATCATGGTTTTTTGGTTTGGTTTGGGTTTTTTCCTAGACTAGTAGAGTTAAACAGTTATGAACTGTTTAACTATAATATATAAATCCCATTTTGACATCTTTCCAAGACCTTATGAGGCAAACCAATACATAGGAAATTACCAACTAACTATCTATACCCTTACTTTTAAAAGAAAAGAATAAAGGGCTCATCACATTTCTCTAATAAAGATTAGTTTTAACAGATGAGAATAATAAACACAGATCTAGGAAGGATAAAATATACTACTAAAGCAGAGCTAAAGTGATGAAATAATGTCTAATATATAAGTGACTGTGGCAATATTCAGAAAATACTGGGTTTGATTCAGGATGGTGCATATGTGATAAACTAAATTTTCTGGCAAGTTGAAAATTATGCAGAATCTAGTAAAGTGTAATTTTCTAGTCTGCTTTTTTCAGCTAGTGAGTACTTCTAAATATTTTTGCCTGTAGCTGGCTAGAAAATGTTTTTATTTTTTTCCTTGTAGCAAAATTTAACTTTTCACTCATGAACACAAACCTGAAGGCACTGCTCACTTCTCTTAGGTCATGCTCGTAGTGATAGAAGCAGCAGCTACAGGAGCAATAGTAATGATTATAGCACTGCAGTAGACTGAAAATAGAGCTCTCAAGCTGGAAAACCCTCTGCCTTAATGTAAGCAAAATTCTGCAGCTCATAGACAACGTTAATCAGTGTACCACAAAATATACTGTTTCTGTGGCCAAAAATGTCTGTTTTGAGACTCTGTTATTGATTCACAAAGCCTCAAACAGAGAAATAAATGCCATGTGATCCCAAAATCTATCCCCTCCTCAGGGACCCACCCTGGTAACCAAGAAAAGCCATAGCCTACACCATCTTCAGATGACAATATAGGAATATCTTCATCATAGCTTTCCCCAAAGAAACAGAGGAGAAGAAAATCCAGCATTCCTAGAAGCCAATGACCAAACCAATATAAACAGGGAATAAGCACCAAAACTGGAATTAGAAGGATCACTTCTTGAACTAGCTGCCTTTCAACAACTATTGGATTTTTTAAATAGTTTTGTGTAGGCTTTCCTTATCACATTGATTAGTACATTTAAAAAAGTGGCAGATACTGCTATATCCATGCAGTTTTTAAACACCTCCAGGGATAGTGACTCCACTGCTTTCCTGGGCAGCCTGTTCCAATGCTGGATCACCCTATCAGTGAAGAAATTTTCCTAATATCCAGATTAAACAACTTAAAACTATTTCCTTTTGTCCTATCGCTTGTTACTTTGGAGAAGAGACCAACCCTCATCTTGCTGCAACCTCTTTTCAGGTAGTTGTAGAGAGCAGTAACATCTCCCCTAAGCCTCCTTTTCTTCAGACTAAATTGTTGAACTCAATGATCTTAGAAGTCTTTTACAAACTTAATGATTCTATGATTCTATGAATTCATGTTGTTGTGAATGATATTCAGTTTGTCACTACTCCATGACAAATACAGTCTTAAAACTCAGACCTTGTAGTTTTTAAAATCTACTTTAATCTTTTAATTGATTTCACATTTAGGGAAATATTTTTGTGGCAGATTCTCTTTCTTGGAAAAATAAGGCAAATATTACCAATACCAAAACTCTTCCTGAAACTGAGCTAGCAGGTAGAATGCAAGTGAGGTAAAAGACAAAGGATGAATGTGACATTTTCCTGGTGAAGGCAGGGTTTATGATAACAACATTATTTCTGCTTCTGTAATGTACCTAGTAGAGTTAATAACAAATGTAGCAAAACGATACACGCGACATGTATGCGACAATATTTCCCCGTAATGATGTTAAAAAAATTGAGTGAATTTCCCTATTTAAGTCTATTCTCTATTGTTAAAAAAACCTTTTAGTTTTGAAGAAAAAAATTGACATCAAAAATCACAAGGACATTTTTTATTTATTGTAAGGAAAATATTCACTTCAAAGAAAAACTGAGACACAAATCTAGGAACAAACTCAGTGGTATTAAACAACCATCCAGTTCTCCACAAGACACAGAGTGTTAGCAGATTATAAGACTGTAATTAGATTACCTTCGTAAGGATACTGAAAAAGGATAATTTTCTAAAAATTAATTATTTGACACAAGGTATTAGAGTTACTCTTGATTATGTGGAAAAAATTAAAATTAGAAAATAAATTTTCATAAATTCTTGTTGTTTTCTAATTTTTTCAGTGTTGTAGGCCAGGAAGCTATTACTCCACAGACTTATTTCCTTCAGCAATGTTGTTTTCACAAGTTTCAAAATAAACAGAAATTAATTGTGGACTTTTGTCTTTTGATTTTACTTCTTGTAAATCAGTGTGCCTCTTAATAGCATTAACAGGGATACTATTTATACTTTACATTTCAACTCTAGCTTCAGTTCTCCTTCTTCATATGAGAATCTCAATAAATCTCAGTAATGTCTCTTCAGCTACAATGCAACCATAGAATGTGAAAAAGAACTGTCAAGTTCTTCTCATGACTTGCTGTTCACTGATGGTAATATGAGTTGGCAATATCCTTGTGTTCCTAAAGAAAAGATATAACTGCACCTCACTATGATTAAATACTTCATCTGTTTATTTGATGTAATTATAGGACTTTCACTATTCTATTCATTCAACATGTCAAGGGGTTTTATATTTCACTGCTGAAAATTAGTATTTGTCTTTAGGCATCCTATTTTCATCTGAATTGTGTAACTATACTTTCTGTTATTGTTTTTACCAACACTTACTGATTAAAAAACTGCTTATGTTATCATTAGAAAATGTACTTTAGTGCTTTTTACTCTAATTCTTGCAAACTAACTGTTCCAAACTCTTATTCTTGTGAGCTATCCTGCCTTTTCACATATTTTATTTATGAACAGGGTTTGTTGGCACTCTATGAAAATATGTCTGAAAGTTATTTTTTTTAATGTTTTTTTTGTAATGACTGTATTTTTCTGGTATCTTTTCAATACCACATCATTGGGTATTGCATATTTTGTCAATGAAACACTTCTCTAACTCAACACATTTCTATCTTTTTCCCTGAAGCTAGTATGAAGAACATGCATGGCATAGTAAATAGAGAAGATGTATAAACAAAGACAAATATATTTGTTTTGTTGGGTTTTTTCCAAATCTGTTTTTGCCTAATACCTTGAAGATTTCTGGTGGTTTTTTTTCTGTAAAATCAATTGCATAATGATGTCTCTTCTGTATTTTGATTTCTAATCTATTGCAGTATGAAAGCTCTGTATATACAGTATCCTTTCATGTGGTCATTTGACACTCTCTCTTGATAGGATTTTTTTAAGTCTGGAGGATGTGACAGAACCTGGCAGGAACACTGTTATAGGAACACTGTTATTTCAGTTCTCCTGTTCTCTACAACCTCTCCACAGTTTACAAATTAGGAACAAATTATTGACCCTTCAAAGACAAGTTTGTGTGCTCCATTGTATTTAATTTGGTCTTTTAGGTAAATAGTGGGAAATTATCTGCTTTTCTATTCACAGCCATTGAAGAGCATTCTGGAGACACTCCAGAATATCATAACTCTGTCACAAACTATTGATGATCTAGTAAACTCAGAAATCCATTTCACATATTGGTATGCTTACCAGTTGCATAAGAGAAATGTGTGAAAAATTCCCAATAGAATCATAGAATCAGCTGGGTTGGAAGGGAGCTCTGAGATCATCAAGTCAAACCCTTGATCCACTACCACTGTGGTTACTAGACCATGGCACGAAGTGCCACATCCAGTCTCATCTTAAAAACCTCCAGGGACAGAGAATCCACCACTTCCCTGGGCAGCCCATTCCAATGCCTGAATAAAAGTATCTTTAAAATCTTTGAAATATAAGCACTTATCTTGCTCTCAAAAATTCTGTTTCTCATTACAAGAACAGTTATTACCCATCTAAATATCCAGTACTTTATGAATTCCAGCTGTCTTTTGATGTTAGCATCATTGGAAAGCCATATCTAGAAGCTGTTTTGCTCTGTGTCTACAGATACAGTACAAATTTCAGTACAAATACTGAACACAGTCAGTTCTGTTGTTATAAGTAGTATCTAAAAGGAATTTATGATAAAGTATTCCTTGCAACATTTCTAAACAGAAGTTTCCAGTGAAAGCTATAATCCTCACTTTGACTCTCAGATCAAGACATTCTCTGATTCCTTCAATCACCCATGTTTATTTCTCCCTGTGGCTTTTATTCCTTCTTCTTGAGCTTCAACAATACAATTATTTGTCTTATTTTCAGCACTTCTTTGAAAAACTTTGAAGTATATGTTTATTTTTCTAATTGAAATTGGCTTTGGAACTGGCTAAAGTCCATCCATTTGCATTTAGTGCCCCTTTCTCTTGCAATTGCTGTGATTTGGGGTTTTGCTGCTATTGTTGATTTTGCTTTTGTTATCAGCACTAATATATGCTTGAAAGAAACCTTAATGGAATCACCTACAATTATTTTTAAAATCACCTGTTTCTTTTGAGAATACGTCACAATTTGTTGTCTTTTCCACATTCAAAACATAGTTCCCAATATCAGAAAATCATAGAATCATTGGATTTGGAAGGCATCTCCACAGATCAGCAAGTCCAAGTCCCCTGTTCAAAGCCAGATCAACTAGTATACATTGCTCTGGGCTGTCCAGTCGAGTTTTGAATATTTCCAAGAACGTAGAATCCACAACTTCTCTGGGTGACCTGTCCCAATTTCTGACCAATGCCACAGTAAAACCATTTTTCTTATTTCATTGAAATGGAATTTTCTGTATTTCAATTTATTGCCTCCAGTCATTTCGCTGGATACTACTCAGATAAGTCCTTCCTCATGTTGATTAATAGTTATTTAAACACACTTATCCTTCTGAGCCTTCTCATCTCCAAGATGAACAGACCCAGCTTTTTCAGCCTCTCCTCTTATGAGAGATAGTCCAGTGTTTAATGATTTCATGCCCCTTCACTGGACGTAGTCCAGTATATCCATGTCTGTTTTGTACTGGGGAGCCCAGATTGGGACCCAGAATTCCACACATGGAATCATCAGTGCTGTACAGAGGGGAAAGATCACCTCTCTCGACCTGCTGACAACACTCTTTCTCACACAGTGCAGAATGCCATTGGCCTTTTCTGCCACAAGGGCATATTGCTGGCTCACGTTCAGCCTTCATTCACCAGGACCTCCATGCCCTTCTTTCAAAAGCTGTTCTACATAGAGTTGGCACTGCATGCGGACTGGTGCACAGGATTATTCCTCTCCAGATGCTGGACTTTGCATTTCCTGTTATTAAACTTCACGAGATTTCCTGTTCACCCATTTCTCCAGCCTGTTGAGACCCTTCTGATTGGCACCACAACGGACTGGTGAATTAGAGATTACTCCAGTTTTGTGTTGATGTCTCAGAGCTTTTTGGACTTTTTAACTTTTTTAGATTTTAGAAGTAGTTGTGTAGTAAATGTAGATTTTAATGCAGCTGTATTATATCCCTTATGCTCTAGCACAACATTTACACATACCCAATCCTATTATCCCATTTCATATCAATCCCTCTAAATTCTATTAGTGTATTTGGTCTTCTTTTCAAGGTAGAATTGTAGAAAAGCCTGGATCAGAAGATATCACACAGACACAGCTACCTTCAAGCCCAGAACTTTGGAGGAGCTCCAAGGACTATATGTGTTGTGAAGAAGATGAAGATGAGGAAGAAGAGGTCCCAAAGACCCCAAACCCAATTCCTGAAGGGGCATGTCGGGGAGCAGAACTGGGCAGAACCGCAGGGTGGATAAATCTGGGACTGGATGGACCTTATTATAGAATCATAGAACCACTGTCGGGGTGGGCGCGCATCATGTGTATTCCCCCGGCCTGTAGGTTGGTTAAAGAACCTACTCTCTTTATCTTTTACACTAAATTGGCCTGGCGGGGTTTTTTTCTGCAGTCTCTTAAGGCAAGTGTCATATACAAACTGGCTGAGAGTGCACTCTGTTCCACCAATGAGGCCATTAATGAAGAGATTAAACAGTATTGTATCCTGTATCAGGCACTGGGAGTACTTCCTAGTGACGGGCCTTCAGCTGCTCGTCACAGCCCTTTGAACCTGCCATTTCAGACAATTTTCAATCCATGTCAATCTTTGTTTATCTAGTCTACACTTCTATGATTCTTAAAAGAATCTCTTTCCATCTTCCTTAATTCTTACCATCTAGGGAGGTTATTTTGGAATTTGAATCACTCCCTATCATTGAGTAACATCATTACAAAGAATTCTAACTGACAGATCCTACACCAATCCCTAAAATAGCTCAGCCTTAACTTCTTCCACTTTCAAAGGAACAGCCATTTACTATGACTGTATTTCTTTCCTCTAAACAAGTCTTTCATCTCTTATATTTTCCTATTTTCATTACTCTTGTCAAAGACTTGTTCAAAAACCTTTACTAGAGCCAAGCAAATTCTATCTCCTCCCTCTTTCAAATAGACTTATATAATTTTTTCCAAAGAATTCTAAAAAGCCAATGAAAAGCCAGTGAATAATTCTATGTGAAACTGTATTTTAAAATACTACTACTACTCCTCCTTCCCCCACCCCAGACATAGTCTGTAGATCTTACAATATAAAATACAGTATTCCTTTATTATCTTATTCTCTAATACCGTAAGTAGGTTACAGGAAGTACCAGTACTGAAACAATCAAAGCAAGAGCTTCTGGACATCAAAATCCCACTCTTCCTCACTGTATACTGCTATTTAAGAACAATGCATGTTAAAGAAATAAAGGATTGCCCATCCATTCTTATAGTAAGGAACTCTGGTGTGCTTTAAGAAGTAGCAGCATAAACAAAAAAAACCCATTGATTATTGTATCAGCATTACTCCCACAGAGGAAAGTGGTAGAACTTCCACTGATTTCAGAGAGGACACTTAACCAATGCAGAGTGTATATCACATACTGAGATGAAAAGTGAAAATAAATGTCTTATGGAAGGTTCAGAAAGAATAGCATGAGGATATCATATATCTGAGGGTAGAAATATGATGCTGATTCTAAATTTCAGTTATGCAGAGTAAGCCTAGCTACAACTAGCTGCTGAAAGGATGATAGGTAGAAACTGAATTCTATCAGTGAAATGTAGCACAAAGTCAAGAGAGGAAAACACTTCAAGAAACTAACTACAGCCAATGCTTTATTTCTGCAGAGCACCTCTTGTTGAAGCAGTACAATCTTTCTGGGCCTTGCAGGTTCTGCTGTGTTCCTGGCTAAGCAAATGGTGTCAGAAGCTACAAATGCCTTCTACCATGACAGATAAACTTGAAGACTCCCACTGCCGCAGCTAAATAACACCTTGGTCATAGCCTTTCACCTATTTTTCAGCTTTAGGCTTAGTTCTGCAATACCTTGTGCATGGACTTTAGAGCAAATGCCATAAAAGATTGTAAATATGGGATAGACAGTATTTAAAGTAAGAGTTTTGGCATTGATGCGCCATGCACAACATATGCTTCTTGCTCCACATAGATTCAATTACTAATTTCACAATGGATTTGGAAGAGTACAACAGTGTTGTAATTTTCAAATTGCTGCAAATAAGAAAATGGCCGAAGAAGCAGACACAAGAAAAGGCTGCCTGTTATGTCAGTCTGTCTGTCATCCATCTCTTCTTCAATACTATCTCTTCCTTTCTTCATTGCTGAATTGTTTTCCCAGCTGACACTATAGATTTACTTATTTTTCCAGCTCCAACTTTATCAATAACAAAGGCAATGCAAGGGAGAAAAAAATCAGATCTATATTTTCCTGTAACAAGTTGCACCTGGAACAGAGAATTCTAAGTGTCTTTAAAAAAAGACATATCATCCTTATTATTTATTCCATTCTGTATTAGTTATAAACATAATCCTCATTTCTCCATACTATTCTCTCAGCATGATACATGTAACACCAGTCGTTTGATTATGTGAAATAAAAAATGTGTAGGAAGCTCCGTTTAAGTTTTATGCTATTGAGATTTATTTCTGCAAAATAATTACATTTTGATGGCTTCCAAAAAAGGACTCATGACTACTCCTTCTTTTCAGTATCCCACTGTAGTTTTCAAATCTTATTTCAAATTAGCACTTACTGTTCACCTGCTTATAATTAGGCTTAAATTATATTTTATTTCATGCTGCACTGAAGTAGCACATTATATATATGAAGACACTGATAAGCACACAGAAGTGTCAGAGATTACCTTTTCAAACAGCTAACCACAAAACTCTAGATTTTATTGTTTACTATAGAAAAGTACTTAGCTCAAAATGTCAATTTAGTTGTGAAAGTAGGTACAATAATTAGAAACAATCTGTTGTCCTTACAAAATTTGTTCATGCTGTTTATTCTGTGTATATGCTAGTGATCTAGTGGTGGAACAAATTACATTTTAACCCAGAAATGCACAGATGAAAGAAGACTAGGCTCAAAAATATCAGTGGCACCTCTTAAAAGTAAACCCTTCATTTTGTTATATGGAAATGATGGAATACACACACACACAAAGAAAAAAAAAAAGGAAAAATGATATTATGAATAGTGTTTAGCAGGGCTGAATCTATTGATCCAGGTTAGGATTTTTTTCCTTCATTTTCTTTATTGAGTTTTTTAACTTTAAAACTTTGACTGTGAGAAAATAAAGACCCCGTAATGAAAAGGTTAACTGAAATGTTCTTTAAACTGTCCTTGCCTCGTGTAAAAATATTTATCTGGGACTACTCAGGCAGACATTTTTTGATTATTGCAAGGCTTATCTGAGACAATGGAAATTCATCAAGATTAGGGGACTTTCAAATGCACACGTAAGTATTTATTGTATCTTTACCTGGCAATTTGCCTAATAAAAGGCCAGAGGTATACCCTGATAAATTAACACAGGCATTTTAACATCCAATTTGCTAAAACAGTTCAACAGTAGATACGAGAAAGAAGGACAAATTTCTCAGACAGTACTATAAAGTGTTAACTTCTAAGATATATGAACTATGAAACACAAATTCCTAGGTAAACTGGCTGCCTTCTGTTACATACAGAAAAACATGGTAAATTTACACAGGTGGAATCACATAGGCGTGTGGCATTTTGTTTTCTTGGTCTGTGGATTTAGGGTATTCACACACACACACAGAAAACTCTCCTTTACCCAGACTGGCTAAAAACCCAATAGCGTTAAAAAGACCATAACATCTCAAGATGGTGTTTCTTAAAATCTGAAAATGATTATTTTCCTTTCTAAGTTTTATATTTAATACTACGTGCCAAATATATTATTTACCTATCTCAGAAGCGGCCACTGTGATGTTGTACCAAGGTGTCTCCTCTCTGTCAAAGATCTTGGCAGTCTTAATGGTCCCAGTACTAGCATCAATGGTGAAATACCTATCTTCTTCTGTGTTATGATCAATGAAATATCTATGAAGAAATATAACAATAAATATATACTTATTGTAGTATATATAATCCAAAGTAACAGAAAGCTACATAAGAATATAACTTTCAAGCTTTAAAATCAAAGACATTTTTAAAAACACCCTAAGAAAAAAAATCTATATTATGGAGAAACCCAATGTAACACCATATTCCATTTTTTTCATAATGTTTCATTTCTTTTGCTACATAACAAGGCTTCCACTGTGAGTCACAAGGATATAAATTGCTATCAGGTGGTATTTTACACAGCAGTATACAATCCTGTCAAAGGTAAGAGACACATGTATTTTGACTAAAAATCATGAAATGGAAAAGCAGAAAAGAAAGCAGAGAGATATTAAGATATTATTTTTCTGCTTATTTGCTTGTCACTGCAAGCCAATTTGCTCAGCGCTGGTACCTGTTTTGAAGTACGTCTCTCTGACATGAAGTTGATGACATGATGACACAAGCCATTTTGAGCATAACCATTACAGAGATTAATGTCAGAAATGGCTGGTTCCCAGAGCTGCAATTGACACTACCCTAGAAGAAGAACTAAGCATCCCTGCTTTACAGCCTTGGATTCTGAGCACTTTGCCTGGCAGAGGAAGTAAAAACCTTGAAGTGGGTTTTGAATGGAATGGAAGCAGAGGGAAAGAACACAAAAGAAGAGGTTGACATTTTTTCTCAAAATTGGAATCATTTACAATGGCTTTTAACAAATGAAGAAATTACAAGACCCTATCAAGCCTTCTTCACTACCTCCAAACAAAAAAAATAAGGAAATCGATTACTTTATATACCATAATTATTTTTCCTTATAATTTGTCAGCCCTACTTTCATTCTGTGAAGTTTTTAATATATGGAAGGTATATAAAGGTCAAAATGATTTCTTTTCCCCATCCAATTGTTGTTATTTCTACATCAACAGAAGTGTAATTGCCAGCTTATAAAAAGAGGGTGCGCATAAAAGCTGACAAGCTCAAAAAAAAATTAAAAATAACTTCAGTTTTATTTCTCTCACAGTGTACTTATTTATACTATTCATGGAAAGGAAAAGCAAACAAACATTTAATTCAATGCTATACTAAAGTCAGAGATGATGTGAAAAAGCAAAAGAAAGCAAGTGCTTAGAGGAGGAAGCAGCAATTTGAGTCACCTTAACTTGTCAAAAGATCAGACACTCACTGGAAAAGCCAGCTAGGACTTGATGACTTAGGTTAGATCTTCCTTACTGGAGAGAATCTGAACACATCTCTCGCATCTGGAAGCAGTATTTTACATCTGCCTTAAAATGTACTATTTCGCCTGTTGGTACTCCGGACTTACTTTTCATGCTTCCAGTATTTTTAGCAATTAAAGAACCGTAGTTCAGTCACCAGAAATCAAAGCAGCCAAAGTTAGGCTTCTTGCCTGTCCTCCATCTTGCCTTTTGACATCATGAAGAGTGAACCCCCTCCCATGTGACTTTGGGAGTTGTTTAAGAGACAGCAGATCTCAGTTCCTACCCCATTTCTCTGGAATAAGGATTTAACTTGCTGTCTCCCATCTGAGCTAAGTCAGAACCTATTGTGCAACTCCTGAGAATACCTCATTCAAAAATACACCAGAATTACTCAATAAAGACACTTTGAATGTGCAGGATGGCAGCTGAAGTTGCTTTAAACAAGTGACAGACTCAAGATGCCTCCTTATGAAAGTGGAATGGCAAAATCTTGATTATGTAGGAGATGGGGCAATTTTTAAGAGTTTAAGTCAGGAATTTATTTTTTTCAGAGGACATTATTTAATCAGAGTATCCCTAATTGGATGAGAGAAAACCAAAGCAAGTGATATTGCCAGAAAAAGAACAAAAAAATGCTGAATTTATAATTGCTAGATCACAGTGGCCATTGCAGACACACTTCTGCAACTTGGTGTGCTTCTCTCTGCTCAGTAAACTCAGGAGAGGAATTAAAAGCAAACTCTTGATGAACATTCATAAGTCACTGACAATGACCTGCTGGATGGTGCAGATATCCAAACAAATTGATGTTGCTTTGAGGAATATTGGAATCCTCTGAGGACACATCACAAAAGAAAAAAAAACAACCCAAAGTTCAAAAAAAAAAAACCATCCAAAAAAGAACCACACAGCTATCCTCTTGGCTTTATTTAATGTGACACTATTCATCCAGGCTATCATCACCTCCTTATTTAGGAATCCAGATTTGTTTTTCAATTTCAAAACAACTGATTTTCCCAGTGTTTCTACAGGTCTCACTCTTCCATGAAGCACAAATATGCAGGTTCTCCAAGTGTTTATTTGTCATAGAAATGTTTTGAAAGACTGCCAGTTTCACTGAAGAAGTTCTGTCTACCATGTGCACAGATGGCATTACCTTTTACTATTTACAAAAACTCTGGAGACAGTGGTATCAACCTCTAAAAATCCATAAAGCTGCCATATTTGTCACAGAGTTGGGTTGATATTTGAAATTTGTATGAAAGATACATGCTTCAGGTGCAGAAATGCCCCCATGCCTTACACGTTACGCTTGGCAGTGTAGGAAAACTGAGCTACGACAAATAGTTGGAACATTTTGATTATACTACTACTAGTAGCATAATAGTAATGCAGAAATTATGAACGTTTGGTTGTGTTGGGCAAGATAAATACACAGATAGACAAACATCTCTTACATGATGAACTAGAAGTGTAGAAAGTATAATTGTCCCTCAGTTTTCTTGGACACCTTTTACTGGTAAAGCTTACAATCAGTTATGCAATGATAAAATTTAATTACTTCTCTCCTATTATAGCTTTATTTTTCCTGACTCTAGAAGTCTCCTGATAATAAAGAGAATTATTTGCTAAAAAAAAAATAAATAAAATATGCTCTCCTGACCAGTTCTTATGGAATATGTACTGCAAATCCAAAACAAGTTGTAATACAAGAGTCTTGTCCTGCAAACATTTATTACTTTGGACATTGTTTGCTCATTACCAACATCAGGCACAGTGACTATTCTGTGAGTCACTATTGTGCTGACCACAGAATGATAAAAATAGGGTTATGTATTATTTGTAGACAGTAGCTTAAAAATAAACAGAATTTCAAAATGGGCTTCAATGAGAAAAAACTGAAACAGTAAGAATACCCAGCTGCTTTTTTGTGTGTGTGACTTATAACAAAATATTACGTCTCCCTCTGAGTACAGAAATAAAAATGAAAAAAATCTGTCCCAAATATGAAGCTTGTGTACAAAAACCGAAGTTTGTTTTTCTGATGAATTTTGATTACCTAATAATTTATTTTTATAAATATATAGTAAAAGACAGTCTTATTTTTTTTCAAATATGAACACCTTTTTCTAAAACAGTTAGTTAAGTGTCCCAAAGAAGCTCAAATCTCTCTTTTGAAAGATCTCAAATTGCATGAAGTATTTCAATTGTATTTTCTGTGCCACTAATGGAAATAAGGTGGTCCTGAGGTAGCTTATTTTACTAGCACTTTTACTTCCAAAGATACCAGAATAATGAAAAATGTTTCTGATTTCTCCACAATAGCACTTCCCCTTCATGTGCTGACTTTTGCATACGGTTACAGACATGTTGAAATATTCACAGCTTGACAAATTTCTCTTGATCAATTAATAAATAAGAGAGTGGTACTTTCTTATGCTTTCCCATTATTATAACATTTAGTTCTCCTCCACCATTCCAGATTCTTCCTTAAAATTGCATTGTGTATCATTTAAAGCAGCTATTCGCACTTCTGTGTTCCCAATCTTCATGAACATCTTAGTAAAACAAGTTACAGAAGATATTCCCATACAGCAGAAAAACTAGGAATACTAGTTCTGCTCCCAAGTGCTTTAAAAATATTTTGTACAAGAAACACCTTTGGTAGATTCTCTCATTTTTGTCATGTTAGAGGACATTTAGAACAAGTTTCATTGTATTTACAAAGCGCTGAAAAATTTAGGCCTTTATAAATACTAGCCACTGATTTATCTACATGTTGAGAATAGATATCAGATATATCCATAAATATTGCAGATTGTGGAGCTAATGATGCTTTACTTAGGTTCTGAATTTACTTCATCTGGTTAAAAAAATTACTTTCATGTAGATAATAGTGGTAACAGAAATAGTCATTTTCTTCCCCTCCTACCTTTCCCTCCACATCTACTGAGCTGCTTTCCAATGCTTTTTCCAGACCACAAAAAGATACAGTGCAAGTTTTTAATTTCAAAGAGTTATTTCAAAAGTGATTTTTCACCTTAATCCAGTTGACTGTTTCTGCTTACTTAGAACGCATTAATTAAAAAATTAATTTACAATATCATTTGAAATATTTGTTTATAGACATTTACTCATGACAGTGCTGTGTGAGCATACGTTTAACCACTAACCATTAAATCAGAACATCTGAGTTGCATGGCACATGTTAATAAAGAGACTTAATAACAAGACATGCCTAGATAAAGAGTGCTCCATAAACTGCTTACGTTTAAACCAGCAACAGAAACCAGTCTGAAAGAAAATACATTAAAAAGGATCATGAATACAGAAAACCTATTAGTCACACTTTGAACATAATCTGAAGGAAATTAAATACTAAAACTGAATCCTGCTAGCACTGGGAAAGGCAACACGTGCCACCTTTTTATTAGGAAGTGTCAGTGAACAGAAGGGCATTCCCAACTTCCATCCATGTCCTTATTTCTTCTTCTGACTATGGAAAGCCTCTGGCTTCTCTGATTTCATTCCTCACTTCCAGTCCTTTAGTGAAGCAGTGGTTCAGTGGTGACAGATATTCCCCACATTTTACTGAAAACTAAAAGCATTTGCGACAATTAGAAAATAAAGAGTAATATATATGCAAGATGGCCTTTGGGCAGAAGGTCACTCTAGAACATATAAATCTGCTTTCAGTATTAAAGCAGTTAGACTCTAACAATACAAAGACTGCTTAGAAATGGAGAAAATTTTAAAAGGTGCTAAAGTAGTTTAGGAATATTAATGATTTCCAAACCTTTTAAGAGGACTTCTAAGCTAAAACTCATAAGTATTTTCAGAATCTCTCTCCCTAAATTATTCAGTCCTAACATTAACATCGGTTTATCACTGGATAGAGAACTGGCATAGGCTGTTACTATTCCAGTATGTCTCTCTCCAGTTACTGTGTTTTAAGAAAGAACCTTGAGTTTACATTTTTGTAATAGTTTTTGAGCTTTTAACTTGTCTCTTCTTCTGTCTTTAATCAAATCTTTATCTTTTCATTATGTTATTTTTCATTGATTACCCTATTTATCAACTGCAAACCCAAACTCTTTTACATATTTCTACCCTGGCTACAAACCTGATATTGATCACAAACTTCCAAAGGCATATTTCAGCCAGATGTAGATTTACAGTATTTCTTTGGGTTTTTGTTTTGAGACATAAGCAAATAAACAGTTCTCTAATATCAAGTGAAACTGGCTACAAAGAAGCACTTAAAAAAAGTCTACGGGAACGTATGTCCAACCAATTACATCTTCTGAAGACTTATCAATTAGAAATCAAATGCCATTATAAGGAAATCTGATCAGTTAAAGATTTAAGCAAAAAACTTTTTCAGAAAGAGATAGTCAAACTCAAAGTACAGAAGTTTTTATTTTCCTTTCTAATATATTTTAGAAAAAGAAGAGTAAGCAATAACTTCATAGAGTGAGAAGAGGAGGTATAACAGGACAAAGAGCAAGAGAATTCATCAGCTGCAACTCTCTGTGTTTGGCCAGCTGGAGAACAAGAAGAGATGGCCCATGCTGGGACATAACTCAAGTGCGTGCCTTTTATCTTCTCTCTGCCTCCTGACAGCAGCACTCACAAGCTTGGGAACCAGTGGCATACCCTTGAAGCCAAATGAGGTGGTGGAGAGACATTCTGCTTCCATGACTGTCTTGCACTACAGTACCTCCCTTCCAGGGCCAGTCTATTTCCCCATAGTTCAAACAAACTTTACCAGGAGAGAGAAGTGTGAGTCAGAAGTCATATACCAATACAGCCAGGTATCCAACTTCCTTGCTGCAGTGTCTGGTAGATTAAGGAGACATTTGATGTTCCAGAGGTCCTCAGCAGAAGACTGCTACTGAGAACTACAGCCTTCAACTGTGCTTTCCAGTTGTGAAAAGTAAATACATTTGGAGATAGCTTGGAGAAGGTAATCCCTCTGTTTACCGTTCCTTTGCTTTCTTTTCAGACAGGCTTAGCATAACTTTGAGAAAAATACCGTTCCTCTCAGAGCATTTGAAGGAAGTTGATTTGATATGCTGTTCCCACTGTGTTATCTCTGGTGCTGGCTGCCAGCTGACATTCATCAGCTGATCAGCAGTACCTCGTTGTCTCCCATGGAGGACTCCTGACTCACCTCTCATACTGAAATCTCAGTTCAGCAGAAGTGGCAGCTTTCCATCTCCTTGTCCTAGAGATGTGAGTTGGCAAATCCCAGAAGACACAGGGGAGTTGCAAGTAGTGAACCACTGCCTCCTAGAAGCGCCTCTGAAAGGCAGCCACTGCTGGTTTGCATTTTAGGCAGAAGTTGGCTTCCTGCTCCAGTTCTTATTCCCATCCCCTATGCACTGCTATCACACTGCTCACCTTGGACACGGGAAATTGGGAACACCATTCATTTGAAGGAAAACACACTCATCATTTCTAGCTGACAGTTTCTGTCTGCATGTATTAACAACTGATCATTTTTCTAGCTAATTCTCACAGTAAATATAGGCTAAGAACAGGCTACATCCTCAGAGGCATAATTCAGAATTCAAAGTAAGGTAAACACTTGTCTTGTTTTCCTTACTTTATTAATTTCTTCAGAGGATTATGATTGTCCAAATACACTTCAGCTACCAGCTTAAGAATCATATTCTACTTACATATTATCTTTTTTTTTCCTCTACATATTATAGACTGACCCAAATAAACCCAAGATAGATAGACTTATGCCTATTTATTGGAGTTGAATGACATTATCAGAAGACCATGCTACAGAGATGTTCACACATGAAGGCTGACTTTAAAACCATAAAAGAATATTAAACACTGGAGGCATTCTGAAGTCAGTGGATATGATGTTCGGGCATGAAAAATCAGTCTTTCAGAGTCACCATAAAAAGATGCTCTGTCAGTGTTTTCTCCCTCAGTTCTAAGGGAGGGATAGAGATGGTTCTGGTTGATGTGAGATTTTGACCATCATCCCGAGCTGGATGCTTTCTAGTCAGAAGAGCTGTCAGAACATCTTACCAGTTCCTGGAGAAAGAGATGGATGTTTTTGTTAGTGGGAGGTCTAGGGCACATAGTTTGACAAGAATGAAAAATAATTTGAGGCCTCAAGGAATAAAACAGCAACAGACCTCTCACCTCAACACTTTAAAGAAAGGTTTTAAAATGTTTCCTCCCTCTGAAGGCAGATGAAGAGTTAGAGAAGAATGTCCAGCCATTCAAAATAGGGTGTCCTTTTTCTATCTTGATTTACTGACAACCTTAGAGAATATCTTGGAGAAACACAGAAAGCAAATGAAGGAAGTGAGATGGAGGAGGAAGACACCGTTTCTCTCTGATAACTTACTGTGCAGGCTGCCCTAAGTACAGCTAACAAAGAATCATGGAATTGCATAATCATAGCCTGGGCTGGAAGGGACCTTAAACATCATGTACTTCCAACCCCCCTATATGCGCAGGGACACCTTTCACTAGACCAGATTGCTCAGAGCCCCATCTGACCCAGCCTTAAATATTTCCAGGGATGAGGCATCCACTGTCATGGCTAGGCTTTGCGAACGAAGATTTGGGAAGGGCTCTACCCACGTCTCTAGGGAGGCATCCACTAGTTCTCTGGGCAATGTCTTCCAGCGTCTCACCACCCTCACGGCAAAGAATTTTTTCCTAATATCTAACCAAAACCTACTCTTTTTCAGTTTGAAGCCATTTCCCCTTATCCTGTCATGCTCTTGTAAATGATCTCTCTCAATCTTTCTTGTAGGCTCCCTTCAGGTACTGGAAAGCTGCAATTACGTCACCCAAAGCCTTCTCTTTTCCAGGCTGAAGCAAACTAGTTCTCTCAGCCTTTCCTCACAACAGAGGTGCTCCATCCCTCTTATCAGCTTGATATCCCTCCTCTGGACTTGCTCCAACAGGTTGATATCCAACCCCAGAGTTGGATGCAGCACTCCAGCAGGGTCTTACCAGAACAGAGTAGATGGGCAGAATCACCTACCTCAGACTGCTGACCACACTGCTTTGGATGCAGCCCAGGACACAATTAGCTTTCTGGGCTGCAAATGCACATTGCTGGGTCATGTTCGGCTTCTCATTCCCCAGCACCCCGTAGTTGCTCTCAGCAGAGCTGCTCTCAATCTCTACATCCCCCATCTTCACCTGTTTATTGACTCTAGGGATTGCCCTGACCCACGCGCAGCACCCTGTACTTGGTCTTATTAACCCTCATTAGATTCCCATGGTTCCACTTCTCAAGCTTGACCAGGTCCCTCTGTATGGCATTCCGTCCTTCAGGTGTTATCTGCAAATTTGATGAGGGTGCACTCTATCCCTTCATCTATGTCATATATACCTGTAATTTATTAATTTTTCAGTATTCATTTTGAAAGAAAGAAAATACTGTCAATTTAAATCAAAGTAGGGCAAGGGAACTATGTATTTATTAGAGCTTCAAGATACCAGGTGTGGTGTTGGGAAGCAAATTTTTGTACTCATTAGCATATATATGTATTATAACCATTACGATATATCATCCATTATAAGGCAATACCATGTGACAATTTAAAAAGTGAGAAGCCAGAATCAGGGCTGAGACTGTACTTGCATTCTTCCCCAACTTAGCAAAAAATTAACATTCAAATTTTAGCAAAAAAAAAAAATTAATTTTAGCAAAAAAATTTAAAAAAACACCTTCAAACCCAAACCAAAGAAACCCAAAACAACAGCTTTTTCTGACTTCTCTTTTCTATAGCTAATCAACTCTTGCGAATAAAATTCATTATAGTAAGATATATATTACAGCCTGACTAGACTCCAACACAAAATTTACTTGAATTCCAATGTATTAATATAATGCATCAATCTTCCAAGGACCCAACAAAATAGAATGGCTTGATTTTTAACCAAGCCATTGTAGACATTCTGAAAAGGGAAGATGCTTATATTTCTTATCAGTTGACCCTACTGTCAGAGGCAGAGTGCTGACATTCATCAGATATTTTCTGTTAAATACTGGGAAGAGAACATTTCTTCCCAGAAATGCAAACAACATAAGTTAAACATAATAATTGGGAGTAAAAAATGACCAGAGGGAACAGAGGTCCTATCATTAATGCTCAAAACAGTACCTCTGTTTGCCTCCTGTACCACTGCATGACAAAAATTGCACAGCAGCAGCCAAAGGAATGATGTTACAGTACTTCTACAACAGCATATCTTATTTCTCAAACACTACCCTTTCAAGGGTACAATGTTAATAAAGATTTTCAGTTCCTTTTAGTACAGTATCAAACCGAGATCAAGTTGAGGGAACTGGTCTACATCATAGAGCTATTTTCACTATTATATCAGAGTTTCAGAAAGTATCATGATCTTAAGAACTATGCCTTTTCTCTTTTCTGTATGACTAACTTAGAGGTGGTTTGGGGAATAGCTGCAACATTCCGTTTCTGAAAACTGTTTCACTGAAAACAGACCAGATGCAGTCGGAAAGCTTCAAGGATCACTTGGAGTATGCACTGTGGCTGGACGGACACTCGCCACACAAGAATCACCTACAGGAGAATGGCAGAGTTTCAATAGGCACTGCTGCAGCCCTGAGGCAGTACTAGCAGCCTAGGGCTACCCTCAATGCACATAAGTGACTTGTTAATTAAAAGCTGTTTTCACCCATAATCTCCATGAAAGTTTTCTGTGTATGGTTTCAGGAAGAAAAAAGATAATTTAAAAATAGGTATGGAGGGATTAAAAAAGAATTATAGATTAAAATAAAATTATACCTAGGGCATTTAATAGTAATATTTTATGGGAAATTTTCAAGACCCACTTGCACATCAAATATTATTATAAAACATTACTTAACCCTGACCTTTCAAATAACAAAAGATATGGGTGTGGAAGCAGAATACTTGACACAATGCAATGAAAGAGGATTAGTTTCTCATAAATGTTCCAACAAGGTAGCAATACCTGTGAATGAATGATGTTTTCTGTTGATTTAGAAAACAATTTAATTAAATAGATGATTTTCAAACTAATTTAAAAATCTTTATATTTAAAATTATTACACTATAAAGTTTTAATATATTTCTTTCTTATGACTTCAATTATTAAGCTTCCTTTCCATATTTCAGTGGAATAATAATCTCTTATTCCAAAACACAGCATTTCAACAAATTTCCCTGAAAATGCATTTCAATCTATTTAAAGAAAAAAAAACAATGTAAAAAGAAAAATCCTTTAAAACAGTACAAATTGCCAATCAGATAAATACTGAACAAAAAAACCAAACAAACAAGCCAAAAAACCCGAAACAAAACAAAAAACACAAACATCTTTATTAGCTATCTTTGTTATTACAGAGGGTTTTTCACTGAGCTTTAAAAATTAAAACACCGGTACAAGCACTGGCACAAAGTCAGTGTCCTCTGAAGACTGCTCAGCTCGGGAACAAGATGAAATCAAAATCACTATGATGAAATTGCAGGGAGGAAATAAAGAAAAAAACCACTTTGTCTCCCTCTCTACTGATAACAATAGAGGTGGCTATTCATTTTTGGGTTTAGTTCAAATAACTTCTTGAAAAAGATTTCTCTTCAGCAGTGTTAATTACTTTAACTACTCCTCTAATCATTATTCTGTATATAAGAATTGGTTCCTGCCATCAAAATAAACTGTTAATTAATTGGGCAGTGAAAAAATCACAGCACTGTATCTCTTTTAGCAGCTGAACAGGAAAGTGATATGATTGCAACTGCGTGTGCCTAATGCTTCATCAATCACACACACAGCGACGAGTGTCCTCCTAAAGTGGAAAGGATGCACAAGTGAATTAGGAAAGACTGATAAGCAAATCACTGCTCTGTATCTTGTCTTGTATCAGCTTCATAGCATTGGAGATGTATCTGAGCCATTTGGCTGAGGAAGCTCTATTCCGTTACTCCCCTGCTGTACACACATCAGCAGTGCAAGTCCTATCTGCACTTATATTCCCTGGAGAATGTGACCTGTGCTTTCTAAGAAAGTTGCACTGAATTTTCCTGTTGTTTTTTTTTTCTAATCACTGTTTTTATTTTCAATGGCCTATGAATTGTTTGGAAATTAAGGAGAGATGTGACCTTGTTACCCTCTGACTATCTTTCAGACTCATCGAGGTTTCAGACAAACTATGGAGACATTTCTTGCAAACCAGCACAGAAGGACATAAGTGCACTGTGTGGATCCTTCTGAGACATGCAGTTTCCTCCAAGTTGCTCCTTTCCTCATGGCTATGAGTGGAGCAAGACCCTGCCTCCACACAGAGCAGCAGTTCAGCCTGTACAGTCTGTCCTGCTTGTCAAGTTGTGCACCACTTCCAACCCATAGGTTCCCCAGATGCAGCCAAATCTTGAAGCAATACAAAGCCCTTCTGCACCATGTCAGTGTTTGTGTGAAATTAAGGGAAAGTGGATTAAAGTTGCCTGTTCCCAGACCAATCTTTCTCCTGCTGCAAGAGAAGGTTCAAGGAAAACTTGAGAGCACACCAACCTGGTGCCTTTTTAGTCCCATGAACCAATATGTTAATTCAGGCCTTAGAGAATCAGCATCTTCATAAAAAGCTCACATTCTTACAAATGACATTCACTATCAGTTCCACCAAGACGGATAAAGTGTGGCTAGGGAGTGGACCCCGTCACAATATAATGATACGCCAAGGATATCTGAGCTGCTGCTGCCCTTGCCAAACCCCAACAACATGTAACTGAGGGCTGACTTCTTTCAGAACTTCATGATTTGGTACGTTTTGCTAGCACTATATTTTTTTTCCTTATTGAAACAGAGAATGACGGAAGGAACAATGCAAAAATAAAAGTCAATGGAAGGAAAAATAGGATAGACAAAGATAAGGACATTTTTTTCCCTCAATTATATGAATAATATGGATACAATATTCTGTTGTCAATCACTGATTACAGATTCATGTTTGGAAAAAAAGAGGTACATACAAAAAGTAAAATATTTGGAAATATCTTTCCTTCTGACCCCTCTACCTCGAAATTACTGCCTGTTTCACTCAGAAAATCTACTTCTGGCCTTCCCAGGCTTTGTACAAACTGCTGCTGCTTCCCTTTTACCACGGTTGTCTTACCTCTTTCTAGACAAAATGCTTCTGGGCCATAGACTGTTGAATTATGGAGGAACTAGTCAAATCTGTGCTTGCCCTTCCTACTCCAAAATACCATGATGGCTAACCTCTCTGACTGTGTTAGTTGCTTCAGAATTATAGTATTAAAGCTACAGGCACTTGGTAGTTATTTTTAGCAAAAATTTTTTATTTATATTATGATTTAGACACAAATATCATAGTGGCAATTTTTCAAAGGCAATAGTTTGCTACTAAGACATTGCATATATTGATTCTCTGACACAAAACACTTTGAACTTAGACTATTAGCACAAGATAACCATAAAAACCTGATGTTTTCATTGTTCTGAAAAAATGGTTTCATCTTACCAAGACTGTTGCATGTACCCAGTAGATTTCAATTCAGTCAGGAGACTAAAAATGTCCAATTACCTTAAGAAAAACTGTTTTCCAAGTATATAATCATATGATTTCTACAAAGGCTATACCATTATGTCATAAAAAGGAATAGTATAAAATATGTTTTCATGAAGATTATTTTTTAAATTTTAAATCTACTACCACCTACAAGACATAAAATTCATGTGTTGCTCCACAAAATTCTGACACTGTATGCTAGTTTAGAAAGTAACTCAGCCCACAAACTAAGCCATTAAAAAATATGGTTAGATCATGTTATAGATGAAAACACGTAGCTGAAAACTTTAAATCAGCAACATATTAAACCCCAAATTCCTGATTGTTCGAAGTTAAATCAAAATGTTCTTAAATTTAGAAGTCAAATTAGCATGTGTATATATTTTCAGCACCAGTGCATTTCAAGCTTGCTGTGTGGGTATTTCCAGCTTGATTTCAGTTCCTTAGTTCAAACCATTATCTATTCCTAAGCCAGTTCTCTTATAATAAGTATTTTGGCCAGAGCATCAGCACAGAAATCTTTCTTTCTTTTTCTTTTTTTGCCTTTTAATGAGAAAATTTACTTTGAGAATAAAAAAAATTTGACATATTATCAAAATATTTCCTTCCTAGTTGTACTGGGTCTGGCTGAGATCGTTTTCATTTCTACATAGTAGTCCTCACAGTGCTGTGCTTTGCGTTGGCAGCTAGAAGTGTGTTGACAACACATGGGTGTTTTGGCTCCTGCTGAGCACAGCATGAGCACTGTAACATTCCTTCCTTGACTGAGGGTAAGATCTTGGGAGGGGACATAAGTAGGCCAGCTGACCCAAACTGACCAAAGAGATGTTCCATACCATATGACATCAGCTCAGATATAAAAGCTAAGGCAAGGAGCAGGAGGGGGGGCATTCGTTGTCTGCAATGGCTGCCTGCTGAGGAACTATTACATGTGCTGAAGCCCTGCTTCTTGGAGGTGGTCAACCATTGCCGCTGATGTGAAGCAGAGAATAAACTATGTTATCTTCTGCTTCGCTCTCACATGCGCAAGCTTTTGGTTTGCTTATGTTTTAATAAACTGCCTTGTTTATTAAAACAAGGCAGTTGTTTTCCATCTTGCTCTCTCCCCTGTCCAGCTGGGAAGGGGAGTGACAGAGTGGCTGGGTTTGCACCTGGCGACCAGCCAAGGTCAACCGACCACACTAGTACATTACATATTCATTTAGCTTTCAAATGATGAACCTGATGCTGCGAGTGCTTCTTTCCCAGCACTCCTCTTTGCCCTAGACCTCGCAAATGGAGATGACACACCCCTAGCAACATCAGTGAGGTTCATTATTACACCTAATCTATTCTTTTGGTACTCCACTAAAGCTGAAGCATATTACAAAACAATGGGTTCGTCCTCAACCAAAACTTTGCAAAAATGATCCTGCTTGTCTCTAAAAAAAGACTATCTAAACCAGTTGCTGTCTTCCATAAGCACCCAGGACAATTACAGTGCAGCAAGTGTGCAGAGAGCCAAAGGGAAAAACAGTGCTATGATCCTTAACAGATTTGCAACTAGTGGTAAGATACTGACTGGTACTTCAAACCTTTGCTCAGACCAATTACTAGATGGGAATTTTAGTGCAAACCAAAAGGTAGAAGATTACGTTATTAAATCCATACAGACTGATCATGACACTGTTATGACCTATATTCCCATTTATGTACTAAAATAAATAGTCTTCAGACATCCCAGATCTCATTAAACCTTTAGATTGTGAAATTCGATCTCATGTAATTTGGACTTACTATACCTCACTAAACTGTTTGCAGCATCAGGATCTTGTGCTGTTACTGTGCCAACAGGAGTCCCAATCTTTGCATTTTCATAAACTTCCATGACATAGGAAGGCATAGTGAAGAGCGGAGGTTCATCCACATCGCCAACGATGATCTTCAGCATTGTTACATCTTTGAAAGGTCCCAAGTGTGAAAAGCGGAAATCAAGGTGAGTATTTGCTCCTTCTATATTAAGAGTATATGATTTCTTTTTTTCATAGTTGAGAGGCTGTCGGCAGAAAAAAACCAAAGATTTATCAGTGCTATTCTGTTTTTCAGTTTAGTCTGCTATCAGGTTAAGCACATCTTTTCTGCTTAACTTAAACAACATTTCTTCATGTTACTGGAAGGTGACAATATTCTTTGGTATTCTCGCAGCCACTGCCATGCCTTCTAAGTAGAATGACTTACACGAAGCAGGATAGATTCAGTTTTTCTTTACAACAGAATATTGGACAAGGTACCAGTTTTAGAAATAAGTCAAGATTCAGAATGAGCCTCAGATTCTTCTTCCATGATAATGTAACATTTCTGGATTTTATCACCCTTTGATTTTAATCAGTAAATTCTAAATCCAGAAAAAGGCAGAGACTGATATAACCTGAATTAAATTAACTTTGCATTTTTAATTAAAAAGTTTAATAGACAGTAACAGGGATACTAAAATTCTTTTGGCCACCTCTTAAATCCTCCACTGAAAAAAGCAACTCCTTGCAGGAAAACAGTTACTATAAGAGACATGAACTTTTATGACCAGGACACCCATCCAGTGGAGGGAAAGGCTGTGGATGTAGTCCACCTGGACTTCAGTAAAGTCTTTGATATTGTCTCCCACAGCATTTTCTTGGAGAAGCTGGCAGCCCATGACTTGAAAAGGTGCACTCTTTGATAGGTTAAAAACTGGTTGGATGACCAGGGCCACAGAGTGGTGGTGAATGGTGCTACATCCACTTGGTGGTTGGTCATTAGTGGAGTTCCCCAAGGTTCAGTATTGGAGCCAGTCCTGTTTAATACCTATATCAATGATTTGGAGAAGGGGATCGAGTGCACCTTCAGTCAGTTCACAGATGATGCTAAATTGGGCGTGAGTATTGATCTGCCGGTGGGTGGGAAGATTCTGCAGAAAGATCTGGACATACTCTCAAGCTGCATCAAGGGAAGTTAAAGTTGGATAATAGGAAGAATTTCTTTACTGATAGGGTGGTTAAGCATTGGAAGGGACTGCCAATAGGAAGTCACCATCCCTGGAAGTGTTCAAGAAACAACCAGACATGGGATTTAATGCTACGGTTAAGGTGGCATGGTGATGATCAGTCAAAGGTTGGATTGGATGATTTTGGAGGTCTTTTCCACCCTTAATTAATCTAGGATTCTATGACTGTGTAAGAATAGCCTAAACATGAGCTTGTGTGCTTTTCTAATTAGAAAAATGCATTTCTATATTCTAGACCATTTTCTTTCCAATTCATCTCCAGTAACAAGAGAAATAAGATTTCAGTCAGTCCTACCATGTACTGCTGTACTGCACATTCCATCATGAACGGAATGGAAGTCTGTAGCTGGGGATATGTCTTCTACAGAGCCTAATGTGCAGTAAAACTCTCTAGAAGGCACATCCCCAGCTATACCATACACCAGAAACACCTTTGCCGTTTTACCATTGCCCTGTATTTAAATCAATGTATTCCTATGATGAATCCTACCTCTCTGCTAGGAAAGAAGAAGCTGGGAATCTAATTTGTATGTCACACAGCACGGATACTTCCTTTCTTAGGACTCCCATTTCTAGCTTGCTATTTACACATGTGAAAATTTTATCTACAGTTTCTCTAGTTTTCAGATTATTATGAACTAATTTTACGGACTTTATGTATTTATTTTAATCCTACATCAGCATGCTAACACACTGTCTTATTCAAGATGTAAGATAAACATGACACACCTGACTCCCAACTCTCCCATTGTAGTAGAGGGGACTAAAAAGGATGTTTAACTTAAAAGTACAGAGGTAATGAAGCTCATCAGCAAATATAGAGCTAGTCAATGTTTTTACTAGAAGTCATATTTACAGAACCACAACTATTTTGGGTTGGTTTCTTCAGTCTCACTAAAGTAACTGACTACCTTTTAATAGACAGTCCATCAAGAATTTCATTTGAGAAGTAATTTTTTTCTATATATTGCCTGTTAGTTCTAATTATTAATTAAAAGGCTTTAAAAATACCAGCTCAGTTCCAGGCAGTCCTAAGGCAGATTTCAGATCACTATTTTTTAAATGTGCTTCTATGTTGGGCAAAAGCACTCATTCTTAATAATAAAGACCTCAATACTTTCTGTGTTACAAATTTATGACTTCAGCCAATTTATAAAAAGTACAGGTAGGTTAATATTTTTTATTATACTTGGCAAAGCAGGTAGCTTATACAGGTATATATAATACCACCAAGTTTCCAACAGTCTCAAAATCTTTTTTTTTATTTTTCTTATTTAGAATTGCAATTTTTACGACATTATGGCATGGCAGAATTCCAGTAATACCAGTATAATTCTGATCATTCTGTGTGGACCTGACAGCCTGTCTGGAAAAAACTCAGTACAAGCATCAAAGGTTTCATCCAAGGCTAAACTGGTATTTCCTATTACTCCAAAGAGTGGAGAAGTAGTATTTTAGGCAGGACAAATGAGAAACTCAATGTATGACTTGTCAATGTCAGTGCGTATTTTGTAGATAAAATCTACAATAAATTTGACTGATGATGTATAAGAAAAATAGTTGGTCAGGATTTATATATGCTTTATATATTTCTTTGATTTCTTCTCTGTGTATTGAAGGACAGTCAATTCATTTTCTTAATTCTAATAGTATGAGACTTTTTTTGACCCTTACATTCTCTGTCTCCCTTTTCCAAATGTAAAAATAAAAATTTTAAAGGCATAGAAAAAGGCATGATAAATCTACTACTATGAGAAAAAAGAGCTAAGTCTGCTACTTGATTAAACCAATTCAAAAAGAAATAAAAGTTTAGTAAATTCTAACTCAGATGTACATTAATTTATGATGTATTTTTCTTATGAGCAGGGAAATATTGAACAGTAATTTGCATTGCTCTGCAGCATATATATTCTAAGATTAAACAAGTTTACAATAGGATTGCAACTTGTAACGATGATGTCTTTTTAGAAAATTAAGTTTATAATGACAATGACTGAATTAATTTGTATAGGAAGATTAATTTCTCTCAGAAAACACATGCAGAATGACACTCTTGTAATAACACAAAGTCTTGTTTTCTTGTTTTATGTAGTTATTCAATCAGACAATACTAACACTTTTCCCCCTCTTTTTTCCAAGAATACAGGAATAATCCACTCAGATAATCAGAAAACGCTGACATTTCAACCATAGCTAAAGCAGTTTTTTCTTTCATTTGCTTTCTCTTCTTCCCATAACATCTTAATAATTAGCTGTAGTTATAAGATGAGAGGCAGAATTGTCCTGTGTCTCTAGATATGTAAATCATTTCTATATTTACTTAAAACATTAACTTTTCCCCAGAAATAAAGCAAAAAATTTATATTTTAGATGAAAAAACTCAGAATTGTGTTTCTTATTTTCTCAAAGAATAATGCCTTTCTATGACAATTATCCACATAACTTCAGTATGAATTTATTGTATAGTATGATTTTCACACCAAACTGAAAATGTCAAAGACAGTTTGTAATCAACCCTTCGTGGAAGGATTTTTAAGACTGAAGAATGGCTCCACAGGTTTGTCAATAGGGAAAATAATAAAAGTACTGGATGTTTTGGGTCATCCTAGAATGAGATCAAAAAAAGATTACTTCCAAGACTCACAGCCATTGTGTGCCTGTTGAAAAGCCTACCTGTAGGCTGAGAAATTTGATTTTTGCATCAGAACCTCAAATAAGTGAGGTTTTAAAAGGTTTGAGGAGGATTTCAGATTGTTAGACAAAATAATCTATTTATTTCTGCCTTTCCTGGTGTTCCTACTGTAAATTCTTCTAGATAATACTAGAGCACAAATCATTCTATTTCCCTGTTACAGAAGGTACTGGCATCTGATATACAAAAAAACCCCAATTCTGTTCTTAGTGGAGCTTATCTGTTTTGGGTTGTGAGACACTGGATCAGTAAAAGTATTATTTTATTATTGGGTTGGAACCAACCTGTGTGCGTGTGGGGCAGAGCACACGAAACTCACATGGAACTCACATGGAGTAGCTGTCAGTCAAAACGGTAGCCTGGGAGCCCACCCACACCATGACCCTTGCAAGTACTAACCCAGCCTCTGACTGGTTGCACCACCCTCACTCTGGTCTGGAAGCACAGAGTGGTCAGTGAGCTGGATGTCCTGCCTGGCAGGGGTGGCCACGGTGGCCAAACCACATAAATACAGCAGCATGTGGTTTCCATCTTGCCCTTTCTCCCTCAACCTGCCATTGTCATGTGGAGCAGGACTTCTGCAGGATTTTTCAATGGTAGCTATTTTTCTCTAAATATCTTTTCATAATCTCCTTTCTCTCTCTTTCTTTACTCCCATTTCTTCTCTTAATCTCTTTCTTTACTGTTTTCTTAATCTCTTTTGGGTAACTTAAAACCAGTAGGTTGGATTCTGCTAAGTTTTAGGGTTGACATATGCTGGGTTGGTGCCTTGTGGAATGCTTTACCTTGGTTGTTTATTACCCCTTTTAAACCTTTGCCAAAATCCGTATTTTCCCCTAAAATTAAAAGCCTGCCCTGGGAAAACCTGTGGAGCATTTTTCTCTTTAGGCTGTCTCAAGGTATTAAGAACCAAAGGCTCTGCAAAAATTTGGTGGGTGAACTCTTGGATTCTCAAATGTAAAAGTAATACTCTCAGTTAAGCTTGTGGCTTCAGCATGTGGGTCTTACATGGGAAGACTATCAAACAAATTCAGCTTGAAATCAAATCTAAATCAAAAGCAATTGCAGCACACAGAATATAAAAGAGTTATTAAATTGCATACAGAATCTGGATGTAAAAAAAAGAAAAAAGAAAAAAGAAAAAAAAAGAAAAAAGAAAAAAAAAAGAAAAAAGAAAAAAGATCACTTTTTTGTACTGTAAAATGGAATATTATATCTGAGGAAGTAATTGAGGTATTCACACCAATTTATGTAACTTTCAGTGCTGAATTTCTGCTCAACTGGAACATAACATTACCTAAGCAAAATGTACACCTTCTTGTCTTGATGAGAAAATGTTTCAAATCACTGTAGTGTATAAGAATAGGCAACATATGCTTTTGTCATATTCTGAAACATAGTGAAAATTTCTCTGAAGCTATTTTGTCTGCCAAAACCAGTAAGAAATGTGATTTAACACATTTTTATGTGTCTTTCATTTTTTTTCTTTCTGCTTCATGCTCTCAATATGCATAAATGTTGTAGTTAACGAACAGTAGCCATGGTGAACTTTTTAATAGAGTACAGTGCTCATTCTGAAGAAGAAATAACGGGCTATGGCATTAGCTACATCAAGGTCACCAGGCAATAAGTTCAGTGGTATAAAAAAGACAGTTTACTTTTTTGTGGTTGAAAGAAGCAGGTGTTACACAACCTTTATAAGAGACACTGAGTTAAAGATTTTTAAGATACTGGAAGAGACAGAAACCCTTTTTAAATCATTATAAATTATAAAAATAACATTTCCTTTAGTTACAAACTATTTTTAAGATGTTATATAAAAATGTGCATAAATACATATATCTGTTCAGAAGCAATATAAATGATAATTTTTATTTAATGTCTTTTCTCGCATTTTCTCTGGATTTCATTCCTCTAACCATGAGTAACCCCCAGAATACGTACTAGCAAATACATAATCACGTTTATTTTTAAGCTATATGGATATAATTGATGTCTACAAGACAGTAACAAGCCCACATGAGAATTGTTAATTGACATTTGTTACTCCAAGTGAAAACTGAAATCAATAAATTTTCATTTGTTGGAAAGGTTTTTTAAAAAACCCATATCTCTGGGTTATTATAAAATTAAATTTAAATCTAGTCATATAATATTAGCATAAGTTGGCAAACGCTTCAAGAAATGTCCACCATGATCCTAGTTCAGAGGACTTAATAGGGAGATGAAATTATCTATGGAATTAGATTTATGCATTGAATTCAGTTAAGAATGAAATTAAAAGGCAAGAAAAATTGATAAATAATGCTTTAAAAAGACTGGGACAAATAGAGGGAATTCATATAAATGATAACTGTGTGAATGCTTGATCAGTAACATTTAAGGTCTTTATCACAATACTGGACCATTTAGATGTTAGCTGTCAAGTAAAGCAAAGAATAACAGTCTATGAAAACTGAGTAACACATCATTACCACAGAAAAACTTTCTATGTCAATATTCAAGTAGTTTGGGAACAACAGTACAACTTTCAGCCAAATTTTACTTCTTCCAAAGAAATTTAATGTACAAAACTATGACTCAGAAAAAGTGAGATATCTTAATTAAAATTCAATAAGGTTTTTATAAATCAGAGTATTATAAATATTAGATAAGACCATTAAAAAACACAGAGGGTTTAAATAACTGTTTCTTTCCTTGAATTTCTTTTCTCCCTGCCTTTCCTGAAAAGATTAAGTGTCTCTGGGAACAATACGGAGAAGCTTACATTGCTGAAGTTTGTGACTCTATACGTTTACACAGTAAAATATTTTATTGTGGTGTTTGCTTATTCAGCACTCATCATTATATTTTAATTACATACACAGGAAACTTCCAAAGTCTATGGCTTACCTTCTTGAGGGAAAGAATTCCTTCCCTTGTTTCTTTGTCAGTAGATATGGAGAATACCCCAGAGCCATCACCATTTATAATTGTGTACTTCATGTCTGCATTTGAACCAGTGTCTGCATCATTTGCTTTGATTTTGCCAACTGCTGATCCAACTTGAGCTGACTCAGGAACATACAGTTGATAATGTTCTAATGGGGGACAAAAAACAACAGCTTAAAGAATTTTTCTCCAATTATGCTACCGTTGTAATACAGCAAGGATTCTGAAAATTACCAGCACTGAAAATGAGAACATACATCCAATAGGTGTGCACATACCGACAGCATCCTTATTCCCTACCTAAACAATGCCAATCCAGATGCCTTTTTAACAGTTTGAGGACTTTAGATCACAGTCCAACCACCAAACAGAAAAGAGAGCAAAATAACTTCTGTTATTACACATCTTCTGAAACTCTACAAAGTGTCTTTTATGTTCCTCTTAGGCATTCTGCGGTAGGGAGTGCAGTAGTGCAAAACTGAGTTGCAGGACAGTAGAAAAGCAGATTTGAAAGTGAATATATGAAAGCTAACATGTTACAGTTTGCTGAGTTTAAACCAGATAGCATGACTGCAGAGGTGCCCTTGGTAAGCATGTAGAGAAAGAAAGGCAAAATTTACATTGAATTCAGAGGTTAAACCTGAATTATGGCAGAAACCAACCACTGGCTGGCTGAAGAAATTATGAATCTACAGAATGGGCCGTTGTGAAGGGAACGGATGTCATCACTAAAATATAGCTAACTAACTTTACAGACACAGACAGAAGATTCCTAAACCTATTATTTGTGTAATACTAGTCCATAATACTTATGTATATACTTATAGTAGTGTGAGAAGGATGGATGAGAGCATTAAACTTTGTTAGTCCAAAAGGAAAGAGAGTTTTCCTAGGAAAACAAAAAATAAGTTGTCATTCTCAAGGAAAATAAGAAATGTCCTGCAGAACAAGACACAAAGTATGATTTGCCATGCAAAAAATAAAATACCAACACTGACGTAACAGGAGAGTTACTGAATTCAATAAAAACATATAGTTAATACTTTGATGCAATTCTTTGATACGCATATAAAAGCCACCTACACAAATTTCCAAATAAATGATCTGCCATGCTTTGTGCTTACAGAAGATGTCAACTGGTATTTTCGTATTGCTGGTTGCTTTATTTTCTACATAAAATTATAGTAATTAGATAATTTACTTATTGTTAGAACACACGGAAAATGTATTCTTTTGACACTTTTGCTCTGATTAATTATTTTCAAAAAGGGAAAGGTTGAAGACATTAAGGATATGTTATATAATCAAGACACTTCAGGAACTGGATGTGTTATATCTCATGACAGGGTGAACTAATTGGAGACTTCCAAATAGTTTAGCTAGTTCAAATATATCTGCATGACACTCCACTCTGCTTTTTAATCACACCCCAAGTGTTAGCCATCTGTTTCAGAAAATCATTTTACTGATACCAGTTTGAAACATTCTTAAATACTAAAACTTCAAGCAAAACAAATATTTGAAATGACTCATTAATTATCTGTCAGTATTTGTAGAACTGAAATGTTTCAAAGAAGTAAATGGAGTTAAAAGAAAACTGTTAAAAAAATAAAAAATGTTAGATCACAAGGTCAGAAATGTCTTCCAACTAGTATATAACCATTACTTCACAGAGACAGCCGGAAGATGTCTCGTACAGACATGAGCCAAACAGATAAATAGAAACATTATCTAAAACCAACAAACATAGAGGATAAAATTCAGCAAAGAGAAGGTTAGATAAACTGTATTATAGACATGTATTTAGGCTAGTGGTGAAAATTAGAAATGTTCTTACTAAACACTAAATCTCTGTAAACTTTATTCCTACTAAGAGGAACCAACTAAAGGCTCAATTGAACACTGGAACAGGCTCCCCAGGGAAGTGGTCACAGCACCAAGCCTGACAGAGTTCAGCTTTTGGACAAAACTCTCAGGCACATGGTGTGATTCTTTGGGATGGTCCTGTGCAGGGCTAGGAGTTGGACTCGATGAACCTGATGGATCCCTTCCAACTCAGCATATTCTGTGATTCTTTGAACATTTTCTTGGGCATTGGATAAAGGAAGTCTGATAATCATTATAAAATGTGGGACGTGTATGCTGTGAGTTTATGATTCTGTATTGTAAGCTATGAGTCTGTCTCAACCCTGTAAAAAAACTGATTAGGAAGATGGGAGCCCTGGGGATCAGGTATCATCAGTCTATACCAAAAGTGTTTCGCCAAATCCGCCCAAGTTGAACAAATTGTTCCTTCCAGCATCACAGACTTCCAGGAGCTGTTGTAAAGCAGAAATTTCTTTGGGATGGTCTAATTTTTTCTAGAGGAGATGCCCAGTTTCTTATGGGTCAAGAATCTACAGAGTTTGATTTGGTTCTCAATTTTTATAACATTCACTCAGATGCATTCTCATGAAATGAGGAAATTAATACTCCTTTCCAGATAATGTACTGTATAGGATAGTTATACCACTTTGCAGGACTTTAATCTATGAAAATTGAAACATTTTTCAAATGCGTATGTGTGATCTTCATCTTTTAATAAACTTTATGGCTTATCTGTAATTATAGTACAGAAACAACTTATTTATCTTTAGAACAATTTACTTTCATTTCGGTTAGCCTACAGGCAACCTTCAGTGCTGTTATTTACACTCAGAAAAGTGATTTCCCTGTCTAAACCTCTCAAAAAAAGAATTATGACAATATTTAATGAAAATCAATAAGCATATTATTCAATTTATTTCATTCATTAATCTATTTTGTTGATAATTTTGGTTTACTTTTATTGGTTATAATTTCTTCTTGAACAGTAGGAATTACCTTACTTAACAAAGGAAGGGAGAAGAAGCATAGTACTGAACGAACAGAAAAATAAGCAAGTATCTGGCCTTCCTGTTACTTTTTTATCCAAGGTATAGTTTAACAACATGAGGATAAATACTGCTTGGTGATGAACCAAGAGATGCATTTATCACAGCTCATATGCTAATGCCTTTTTCTATCTACTAGTAAACTGATAAATCCAGCATCTCATTGTCTTAACATAAAATACCACTGTGTCCAAAATGTATATCAAAGTGCTATGTGAAGAAAGTGTTCCTTGAACTTACTAGCTAAATATTCATTCATGAACCAAACTGATGAGGTATGGAGAATAAGGAACAGTGAGTCAAGCTTGAAGTCTGATGATTATGAGAACAAAATCCCAATTAAAAAATAGTTGTACAGGAATCAAGATTGTAGCCAAAAATATTTGATGTGGTAATTAATCACCTGAATAATGGGTTGCATGGAGACAATACCATCTTGGAAAAAGCTGGTCAGTATGCTGGAGGGCAGGGCTGCTGTCCAAAGGGACTTGGACGTGCTGGAGAAATGGGCTGACACAAACCTCATGACAACTCAGTGATGGCACCGGGGGAGAAATAATGCCATTCATCAGTACATGATGGGGCCAGCCCATTATAAAGCAGTTTTCCAGAAAAGGATGTGAAAAGGACCTTTTAACACTTTACTAGACAAGGCTCTTAGCAACTTGGTCTAACTGAACCTGGTTTAAGCAGGGCTTCAGGTCACATTGCCTTTTCAAGTCTCACATGAACTTATGATCCTGTCATTTATGAAAGTATGTCTTACGTTTTACTGCCTACCATCTTTGATAAAACTGAAATGGAGCTCCAGCTGTGGATTGTGCTCAATCTTCATTGGTGGCTTTGTTTGAGAAAGTTATTCTGCATTCACAGAGCTGCTTGTTTTCATTAAACGTAATAGATTAATCTGGATTTCTCTTTTGAGACTGCAGTTTTATAGAAGTCTATTTCTCACCGTATGTCTTGGACATTTGTCACATCTTTCTGTACTATGCTTATTTTTAATATAATAAATCCAATTTTAATACATCATCATTAAAAATACAGCAACTTTTATGATTCCTGCAGCTCAGTCAATTTTATATCTACTGTCCTTGATCTGAATATTCTTTTTGATGCTGATATCTCTTTCATAAAACTAGACTAAGAAAGAAATTTTTAAGGGGTATGTGTGGCTTACTCTTCTTCCCTGCCACAAGAACAATGCTTTTGCACTTTCTAAAAATGTTTGAAGCGTAAGCGAAGTTACTTCGTATTTGCAAATACAACACTAAAACAAACTTCAAAACTCAAACCCTTCAAAATTTGTTTGCCTTGAAACTCTGGAGAACACAGCAATCTTGGGTCAATTTAGAAAAAAACCCCAAACATTCTTCTTCAGTGCACTAGAATCTGCTGGCTGGAACAAGACTTGTGCACCCCCATGCCCCTGCTTTTTACAATCCCAATGTAAACCAGAAGTTACGGCTGTGATTAAGATTTTAATCAGGGTTTATGTTCCATGACACTTTGTCTTTAGAGACAGCAACTAAAAGTTCTTGAGAACTTTCTGACTAGTTCTCAGAGATCAAAAGTGTTCTGACTTCTTGTAAAAAGTGTGTTGTTTATGCCACTCATAGGCAAAAGCAGAAAGATGAAGAAAACTGGGTTTCCTGGATTTTCAGAATCAGTACTTCCTGTAGGCATTGAATACCAAAATATGCATTTTCTATGCAAACAGCACTGGAAAAGCAACATCTACACTCCATAATCATTGCTAATGGGCAGCTTAACAGCTGAATGTGATCTCTAGCACTCTCTAGAGAGACTGTACACCAACTGTACTCACAAAGGAAATGTCACTCACTGGTCATTCACTTTGAAACCTGAACATGCGCTTTATAAACACAATTAATTAACTAATTAATTGTTCCACAAATAATTGGAACAAATCTCCCCCTTTAAGAATGTGTGAGAAGCAAAATACTTTTTAGCAGTAAAATTGTGTGACTATTATAAGAAAACGTAATAGTTACAAAGATAGGAAGTGATGAGTGTGAAATACAAAAAAGACATTCCTCTAATTATAATGAAAAAAAATCTTAATAAATAAGCAACAATTAAATGTAGAATAATTTCTGTAATGAAATGCTTTCTAATACTGCCTGGATATTGGATCAGTGCTAGACTCATCATCATCAGGTAGAATCACAGACTCATAGAATGGCTTGGGTTTGAAGGGACCTTAAATATAATCTGATTTTAAGACCCCTGCCATGGGCAGGGACACCTTTCACTAGAACAGGTTGCACAGAGCACCATCCAACCTGGCCCTGAACACTTCTGTAATCATTTTAACTCAACAGTCTCCAGTAACTTTTTTTTAACCATTGTCCAACATCAGACAAATCTAACACATTATGATTCCACAAGCCTCTTAGCACTTACTGGGTGAATAAAGAAAGACCTGTTAAAAGAAAATCAGAAAAAATTCTGCTTTACTCATCTCATTTGGGAGGATCCAAATGATAAAACAGCAGGCAGATAGCTCTGAACTAGTCATCACAATAGGACAGGACAGTGAGAGGATGGTGCATATGGGAATCATATATTATGTGGAACTGGGGATACAGAAAGGACCACACTGGAGTATAAATTTCAAAAGAAAATTAATAGCAGACACTTTTGCACATAATTATCTAATGAGTCATATTAACAAGACTGGATATAGACACCTTCCTAGCACTAAACAGAGTTAATGTCTACTTCTGGGATGTGAGTTTACTTTTTCAGAACTAACAGGAGTATCTTCATGCAATATTCCTATTTAACATGACTGTGTACTTTTCATACAATGACCAAACTATGCATCTACACAGGCCAAACTATGCATCTACATAATTTCACATTATATTTACATACTACCATGAAACAACCAAGGTTCAACAATCAAGCTATATGAAAAGTGTTTTAAGCCACGACTTGTGTTTAAATCCTGCTTTATCCTGAAAAACTGAGCTAGATGTATCAAACAACAAAATCTACAAATTAGACTCTAGACAATAACTACATAATAACACAATAACTACAGATCTCCTACACACTGGCCAGAATATAATAATTAGCACTTGATGTACAAAGCATGTGGGGACCCCTGGTGGTCTAGTGGTTAGGATGTGGTGCTCTCACCGCCGCAGCCCGGGTTCGATTCCCGGTCAGGGATACTCCCCCGGGCAGATGGAGCTCGTCAGCCCTGTAAGGCCATCCATCTATGAGAAGGTCACTCTAAACAAACCTACGTCCTGAGGACCTCACTGCCATTCTCCAAGCTCGCTTGGCCCCGGCAGATGAACCTTAGGATTAAAGGGTGGGCTCAGTTCAGCGCATGCTGTGTCTCACCTAAAAAATCCATTGCGCAGGCTTGAAAGGTAAAAAGACCTTTCCCAAAATCTTCGTTAGCGAAGACTGGCCATTATTAACAAAGCATGTCAATTGAAGCATCTGTTTAGTGTGATGGTCTTGATGCAATCAGAATCTCTTCATATTAAACAAAGCAAAACGCACAAAATTTATTCATCTTAAGCAACACCAGAAAGAATCAATGTAGGAAAAATATACAGAACATTTTGATGTCACTCAAGGCTGATAACAGCGTCATCAGTAGATAGAACATCTTCTATCAAATCACTGAAATAAATTTATGACTTTGATATTAGGGCCCTCAGTCATCAGCCACACAGATCCATCAGTGGTAAAACTAACAAGAACAGAGACATGCAAAAATCTTCCCATGTAGAGCACTGTCTGTTAGCTTACATTAAACAGATAGTTCATTATAACTCATCTCTCTAAAGAAAGGAAAATTGTGATAATGAAGAAAAAGAAATCAGTATTATTCAAGACGCACTGAATTAATTGATGAGCAAAATGTATTTGAGGTTTCAGGCTATTCTCCTGCTGATTTTGCAACTCCTTGCCTACTTTTGAGACAGACTAGTGTGTTTTGCACACAGAATTTTTCATCTATGTTTCTTATTACAGAAATGTTTATTAACAACTATGTCAGAACCGCAGCCATCAGACTAATAAAATTATGCAGTCCTGTTTAACATTATTCCTTCTAGATTTTTTTGATGTTTTGGAAAATTGTAGCTCTTTTTTAGAAATTTCTTTGCAAGAAAGTCAGCTATATTTAGAGTAGGAACAGAGAAAAACAAAGTAAATTCATTTAAGCAGACATATTTACAACCTTTATTTCTAAGTCTTAAGTAGGATTTTAAAGGGTTTCTTTAGGGAAAAAAATCCTGCATATACTACTGCAAATGCATGTCTAATGACCAAAGATCTACCAAAGTCAGAAAGGTACCATCTTTGAAATACATATAATAAAGTATATTTCTAAATAAAACAGCTAATAAAGGCATCAATCAGATGTGCTTCTCAGCATGTTCTCAAGTAAGGTACTCATACAGTTAGAACCAGATTCAAAACTCAAAAGTATGGTAACGGAGAAAAAGAAACTAACCAAAAGAAAGTCTGTGGTTTAGCTGAGGCTCAGCCTGTCCCAAGGGTTATACACTCGATATGTGCAGTTTTGGTTAGCACTTCCCTTGAATTCAATTCTGAATGTGACAAGCCTCAGTAAGTCTCATTTAGCATTCTGTCTAATAAGGAAATTGAAGAGAAATTTAACTGAAAATCATGGCACACAAAGAAAAGAGAAGAAAAATAAACAATGAAGTTATTTCTATTAGTGCAAGACTCGTGTATTATTGTAATAGTTCATGATGCTACAATGGCCTTTTTTAGATCAACTGTACTTTCATTCTCTATTATTGACATATAGCTGCTGTTCTTTTGCAAGAGGTTTAAAATATATTTCTTGAAATGGAGTAAAAAAGCAATGTCATTCATAGCTGTGGTATAGAAATCCTGTGTAAGGAAAGAAGGCAAATGCTTGTACTCTACAAGACTTGTTCTAAAATAATATTTTATGCTAAAACTAATAAATATTAAAATAGTATTTTTGCTCCTTTAAATAAAAAGTTTTCATTAAATGTGAAATGATGTTTTGTGGTTTTCAACATCATTATAATCCCTTAAAATGTATAAAGTATAACTTGAATATTTTATATTTCTTTGATTTTTAAAAAATAATAATAAAAATAAAGAAATATATATACCCATGTACATTTCTGCCAGTCAGTCACTTTGATATCTAAACCCTTCCATTCAAAACAAAAGAGGCCAGTTTTTGAAACCTGATATGTAGGGATTCATTTCTGCATCCAATGAGTTTGAAGGAAATTTATGACATTTCTTCTACTTTAGCTCATTTAGATGTTAAATCTGTTCAAAGACAGGCCTTACCTTTTGCTTTTCCAATAGTTAGAAAGTATTAAATAGAATGATGGATGCAATAAAAATTCTGTGGAACATGAAATCAAATATATTTTATTTAAGGCCATGTTTCAAGGGCTTTATGCTTTCATGTGCTTCTGAGGCACAGAAATAAATATTAATTTCTACAACACTTTTAATAAGCCTACGTACTGTTTGGCCAGATTTTATATAATGTGTATTGCCAGGGAGCTTTGTTTTTCCATGGAGCTTTGTGGTCTCTACTCCTTTATAAATCTTCTAATTCAAACAGCTTAATGCATTTCCTAGTGGATATACCTATAGCTACCAGTCCATTATGTTCTACAACAGCTCACACAATGTCTGAGACCAGATTACAACATTTTTTTTGGCCCTGAGTCATCATGAAAAGGAAACGCATTTACATTCCAGAGGATTTTTAAATAAATTGTCGACTGAATTCAGAATTCCTACAAGACCCCAGCTACTGTGTAAGATCAATCTACATCCAATAAGTTGGATAGAAATTAATTTCTTAATAGTGATCATATTAAGATATTCTAGGGTATTCTAGTATATATTCTTCATATATGCATGTGATAACAATATTTGACACCAACATCGCCAATTCACTTAACTAGAATAGAGGCAGACTCCATCATAGCTCAACATCAGGGAGAAACAGCTTTTGCCCATCTGTAATGTAATAATTGATCTTAAAGGTTTATTTGGGTATAGAGAAAGAAACAGAAGAAAAAAATTGATATATGTGTATGGAAGCAGCCAAAGGCATGCTGGATTAAATCTTTTAATGCATTACCTTTTGTTGTTATCTACCATAGGATTAGCATAATTCCCTTGTGGGATCAAACACACAGTTATTGAAATATACATTCAACAAGGACTGGAGAATAATCGGCATATGACAAGAGTATTCCTTTGTCACCTATCTCACTCTTATCCAGTGGTTAACTGAAAGATGTCTTCACTGGTTTCAGTATTCTAGTTATGCCATCTCTGTGGTTCATCTGAAAACACTGGAAAATTAAAAAATAAATATTGGTGAATCCAAACACCTCCCAAGCTGCCTTCTCCCCATGAAATTTGACTACTAACTGGATTTCACTAATAGCTTCTCACTTCACTGAAAATCAAAATGATTTTCAAATCAGTTATATGTTGAAATTGTACATACTCTGAGGAAACCTGGGTGGATTGTCGTTGACATCAGTGAGTGTGATATTTACAGTTGTTGATCCTGACAGCCCTCCGACCTGCCCAGCCATATCTTTGGCTTGAATGACAACGGAATAATGCTCTCTGGCTTCCCTGTCCATGTTGTGCAAGGCAGTCCTGATGACTCCTGTGAGGGAAAGAAAACAAACAAACAAACAAATGATCAGAATTAGCTTGTTCAAACAAGAGCAAAGGTTGGGTATAACCTTTCTCTTAAGCTATCTTTAGTTGTTTGTGTCATATATATATAAAACACAATGCCAGATGCTGCTAGAAAATCAATTTCCTTGAGTTTATAGAGAAATCAAAATAATATTTATTGAATCAATTATTATACTACTAAATAATTAACCTAATTTATAAAACATTTCTAGCCCAAATATGCATTGCCAAAATACCAGTGTTTTCTCATATATTGCAACTGCTTAAATTGTTACTTAAAAGAAAAAGTAATGAACGGGAACTCTTACTCCACTGAATAAGACACAAATTGTTTTTTAACAAAAGGTAATTTCTTACTTAAAATATGACATACTTCTTAAAACTACCCAAAAGCTAAATTTTCTTATTTGACAAATCTCAAAAAAGATACTTTTGTATTTAATATATGTCAAACATGTAGATTTATGTTCATAAGTGTGACTTACCTAATAATTGTCTGTAAACTAAAAGATAAGCTTTTTATTGGTTTGACTACAGTACAGAGAGAAAACCAAAACTGAATGAGCCTAAAATTCTATCTATTATTATCTATCACTATCAGAATTTTTTTTTTTCACATTTAGTTAATTATACATGGAGAAGCAAAGATTAAAATAAAAGTAGGGACAGTCAATACTGTGGGCTCAGTTTCAGTTAGGGGACATTTTTCACCCATGATGATGCCTTTATATTAGGCCCTGATAATTTCTTTGATCACAGGCTGACAGAAACATCATAGAATTCAATAAAGGGAAATGTCAAGTCCTATGCTAGGGAATCAACACATGCTGTGGACAGTCTAGCTGGGAAGGAGCCTTTCAGAAAATGATCTGGGGTGGTCCTGAAGTTGGACATGAGCCAGCAATGTGTTCTTGCAGCAAACAAGGCCAACAGCTTTCCAGGCCGTATTATGAAATGCATTGTCAGCAGGTCAAGGGAGGGGATCCTTCTCCTCTGCTCACCATTCATGAGGTCAAATCTGGAGTGCTGGGTCTAGTTCTGAGCACACCAGTACATTGATAGACTGGAGTGAGTTTCATTGAAATAAACAGAGAACTATGAAAATTTATAAACATTATATTTTCAAAGAACTAAGGTTTTAGCTTAGCTTGTTTTGGACTCTTAAAGTGAGCAGTTGCTACAACCAGTAAGAAAATATACCATAGCATGATCATATGTTCCTTCTGGGTAAATTTTAAACATATAATAGCTAGTAAAGCAAAGCATCTTAAGTAGAGCCCTGCTCTTCTAGACAACTTTCTGTACAGTATGATCTTAAGCTTTTTGACGCCCAGAGTTCAGATGACGTAAAAAATGGTTTCCAGAACACTACTTTTCTTGTACTTTAAGATTACTTTCTATGCATTTTTTTGGTGAAACCATTTAGCCATTATTACATACAAAATGGAAATTTTCATGTAGCTTATGTAATTGTTTCCATTCTATTCTGAAAACAAATCACACATAAATTAGTAGATCTATCCACAGAGAATAATATTTTAAATTATTTTAACACAGTTTTGCACTGCAGGTTCCTTTCCATCAGAAGTGTAGATTTTGGACAAGCTAACTAAAAATATTATACCAGTCTGTTTTAGTTCATCAGTGTTTTTTCCCTTAAAATGATACAGTTTGAAACAGATCTTTTTTTTGGAAATTGCAGCATGATATATTGAAATTAACCACAACTTATACACATTGTAACACAAATTTGTGGAGGTATTTGGATAAAAGAAACTGATATAATTTAAATATACATTTTCATCAAAATAAATATTCACAAAATTTGGTACTACTGTTCTGAAAATTCATTTTACTGAAAAATAGGAATATAAGAAAGTATTAGAATTAAGAATGTCCTGCTTTGACATTTTTCAAATAAATTGCTTTGGTTTTTTACATTGACACCAAATGTATCGGAACATTTCATGCTTATGCATATGCATATAATGAGTATGGGATTTTTAGAACCTTCCATTTCAATTTGAAACAGACCAAGTGTTACATAGTAGAACATCTGTCTTCTGTACTATCCTCATAAATACACTAGTAACTTATATTTTTAAATTAATTTAAACAAACAGAAATTCCTCTGTATTACGATTACTTTCCTCTTCTTTTTTGCTTCAAAGGGTGTGATACTGAATCAATGCTTATAGATAGTTAATAAGGATTTGTGGATGACTAATCATTTGACCTCTCTCGCAGCAGGTTCTGAAAAATCTCTTTTCTGAAAAGTGAGTAAAGAAAATGGGCAAGTTTTTAGTTTCCAAAGTTTAGAATAAGAAAACTAGTTTTAAACTTTGATGTGCTGAAGGCAGGACATAAGGGAAAATTTAGTTCCCTCTCTTTTCTTGGATGCATGTATATTTATACATCCTAAAATCATAAGATCAATATGAAGTATCTGACTACCGTGAGAATCCTAATGCTTTATCCTTGTCACTAGTAGCTCCACCAACTGTTGTGGCAGTATAGCACTAAAATCACACGTAATTTCGGATTTCTCTCATGATCCCAAAATGTGTAAGGAGAACTTTCTTATAAGTCTTTTCCAATAAGATAATATTACATGCTCCAACAGTTTCCTTAAAAGTAGGAATTGCCCCTGAGTATATGCTGTATACTTGGCAGGGGTTCCTATAAATCCCATAAGAAAATGGGAGGTTCATCTTAAGAAAGATATTTCTCTGACTAAAACAGTAAGGAAAAAAAAAGTTAAAAAGAAAATTGTCACAGGCTTTTTATGTTTAAACACACCCCTGATTTTGCCTCATATTTATTAGGCAGCACTGTGACCCTGTTAACTGAGCGCTTTTCAGCTATGACTCCAATATTTATTCATCTTTACTAAGAAAAGAAAGCAAGAAAATAAAAAAAAAAAAACAAGACATAGACATCATTGCAGATATAACTCCATCCTGTTTCTTGTATTAAGTGAAGAATTTTTATAGTTTGACTTTTGTGTCAAAAATTACATACAACATATGGAAGGCTATATCTGTTGGAACAGACTTGAGAAGGACTCACAATTCTGGACCTCTGCCCTCAAAAATGGTCATACTTATTTCTGTCTTAAAATTGTGACAGATGTTTTATCCCACATGGAAGGCTCTCCCAGAACACACATTTTCTTTTAACTTCTTTTCTAAATCTATTCAGCTCTAAATCACACCAGTTTTGATAGGGTTTTTAGTTTTGGGTTTTTCTGTGATAATTTCTATTTGAAATATGACATGAAACCTACCTAGTTTCCAGATAAGACTTTAACACCACCTTTTCTTATTAAAACATTTTTATTTTTTATACAAAGTACGTGTTATTGGGAGATTCATCTATAAATGAATAATATTTCCTCCAGTGATATTTCCAAATTAATGAGACCAGAATTACTGCAGAACCATAGAATATCTTAAGTTGGAAAGGACAAATAAGGGTCCAGTCCTACACTCTGCTCCTCACAGGACTAACAAAAACTAAACAATATATTTACTACGTAGTTTTACTACATAGTACTATTAAGTCTGATTATTCTACTCTGAAGGAGAAAAAAATACAATTTTTGCACTTTAACACAGATACTGAGCAAGTCAGTAGATACATTTCTTTACAGTCAATACCTTCTTTTCCCCAAGATTTCTGTAAGATACTTCTACAGTCTGCAGCATCTGACAGTGTGTTATATTTTCTCTTTTAGCATTCTGTGAAGAACCATTTTACTTACATACAAGAAAAGCTACAACAGAAGGTTCCATTGTGACTGAGATTGTAAAACTCAAGACTTGATAATTCAAGTGCAGACAAATATCAAGGAAATGTCTGCCACAGCCAAGTGCCTAACTATGCATTTACTGAAGTATTTAACTATATAGTTACATATCAGTCTGGTACTCTTGAAATAATTTATTTTATTACATCTACAAAATAAGAACTCATTTTAGATTCAGTAACCACAGCCTAGTCCTGAATGATGTCTGAATGGAAGTGCCTCAGAATAAAACACGGTCTATTTTAAAGTTTTGAGCTCAAAGGTTTTCTCTCTAGTGGGGAAAACACAACTCCACTTTAATGACAAATTAGTTTATCATGGGTAAGTAAGTATTTTTTTGTTTGGAAAATTTCTATTCCATTGGATCATGAGCCTGGTCACTAGAGATTTGATGAAGAGCCACTAGATCATACTAGATCCCCCAGTTTTTAATATATCTGTCTTTTCATAGCCAATAATGATTCAAATATAATTTTAAATATCTATTTAATAACTGATTAAACATGGGATTTTACAATCCACTGAGGGATGTGAACTGTTGCAGATGATATTATTTTTACTTTTTGAACAAAAATTCTATTACTCTAGGATATGTATCTAGCTTATTTTATTGTATTCTGAATATATTGTATATATTAAAATACATTTTAAAATCTAATAATATTCTACTTTGAAGGAGAAAAAAATACAATTTTTGTACTTTAACACAGATACAGAGCAAGTCAGTAGATGCTTTTTTTTTCTCAAAACTTCAAAATAAATTTCAAATTTAGAAGTCTCAATAGACTTTGACTAAGATTTGTGATTTAGTCCAAATCATAACTGTAAACAGAAATGTGCAGTACAAAGCTTCTCGTCATACTCCACATTCTGAATACTTCTATAACTAAGATGTTTTTAATCTGGGCCCTTGAGTCAGATCTGCTTTATATAAGTAATATTATACATTTTGTTCCTTTACAGGAACATCACTAGCTACTTCATGGCTAAAAGTCATAGCGTTATAGAAATGACAATTAGTAGTCAGTTTTCTTCTCTGGTCATGATAGTATAGACATAGTACTGAAAGACAGCCATTTCCTATGGAAATTTATCATTGAAATGAAATACATGAATCCCACACATGAAGACAACATTTAAAGACAACTGCTAAATATATGGAAATAGAAAAAAAAAGTATATTTTTAAAACAAAATAGTAAGAGTTCTTAAAGAATTAGTAAGAGTTTTTAAAGAAATATGCTAAAATAGCATTCATTTGTTATTAAAAGAAGGTAGGGGATTAACTAGACTGATTGTGCTACGATGAATGGCTCCAGGAGAAAAAAAAAATTCTATTCAAATTACTACTAATGAATATAGCCTTCTCTGAAATCTCTATGAGAAACAGACTGAAATTGCAAAATTAAAAAAGTCTTATGCTGAAGCCTCCTAAATTAAGGAATTTGAATAAAGCTTCTCTAACTGAGTGGAAAATACAGCAATATATGTGGCAATTGCATGGATGCCAAATGTAATGACTGCACCTTCCCCTGTTTTCATAATGCAAAGCATAATCAAATTAATTAAATTTAGAATTTGCTGCCCTGTCGCCTCCCAGAAAGAAGACAAGAAACTCTAATCTGCAACACACAAATGCTGTAATCAAAGGAGTTCGTTAGAGAAATACCATTTCAAACAGCCACCCTGTTTGAGAGCAGGAAGCTCTCATTTTTTTCTCTTCCAATGGCTAAAGTATATGTAGATGTATACCAGGTTTGCCACCTCTGATTTAGTTAGTATGATTCATCATTTTTCTAAGTACATTTCCCTCAGCCTCATGTAGGCTGATTTAACCATCAGGACATTATTATCAGAGATGATTTTCTCCTGAAGTGTTATACTTGCCCCATTGTCTTCAGCTCACTAGAACTTCCAAATTGCTGGATTTGGAAGGGATATTTTCTGGGTTTAGTGGTTGGGGATTGTTAGTTTATTCCACTGTGAGTGTTGTCTTTCCTGTAAACATCAATTTTTCACTTTGGTCTAGACGTCTGCATCAAACTTTTCAGGCATTAAAAAAAAAAAGTTTTTTTTTTAATGCAGATCTCATTAACTAATCACAACTTAAACTCTCTTAAACCTAAGTCTCCTGTAACTCTATGTAGCTGTAAAGAAACAACTGTCTTCATTTGTTCTTCTGAGCTATACAGATGTGGTTCTACTCTTTGAGAACCTCTGTGGGGTTAGACCATAAACATGAGTTTACACGCAGGACTCCAGTTGTGTCTGGCGGGTTGTGTAGCTGCAACTTGAAGTACTATGTATAAATACATTTTTCTGTGTTTAAAAGTAGCAAAGTAACAGAAACAGTCAGCAGATGTGGATCAGAATAAGGCACTGCTGTCATAGTAACAATTAAGTAAAATACAGATTGAGTAGATTAAGTTGAATCCAGCAAGACAAAGAGCATCAATTCTTCAAATATATTCTAGTCCAAGAAAAGCAGCTAATATAACCATCTACACAAAACAGGCATGAAATAGACTGTAAGAAAACAGGTGGTCTTCAGTTTCCAAAAGTATTTTCAGATTCTGTAAAGGAAGTTGGGGAGGGATGGAGCAGGGAAACCACTACTTGGGAGCCTGAGAGGTGGTCAGTAGAATCACTAGAAGCCAGAAACCTAGCTATTTTCTCTTCTATTTAATAAATCAGTCATTTTTTTTCCCCAAAGACATTACTATCAATTACATTACATGGCTTAGCACCTAATTAACTACAGTGTGTGTAATAATGCAAATCCTCAAATTTTAGATTCTTTTTAAGCAACAATCCACACCTTGGAAAGAAATGTATGTATAGCTTGGACTTTTAGTATCACTTATGCAACCTGATACATCCACAATTAAAACAAGTTCTTTCAAAACTCCAGGATATTCAAGTGTAATGCTTAATTCATCTAACAGATTTACTATTAATAACTAAATGGAACCACCACATCTCCTGTAGAACTCAGGCCACTAATTGAATTAGCACTGTACTGTATCTACTAATTTGATTTTGGCTAAAGCAAGTCCTTCTGAAAGCATGTAATTTTGAACTGAAGTGATCAAGAGGTAGAAAATATCACATATTTCCTTGGCTGAATATTCTATTCATTCATCATAAAGTCAAAGGTCTGCCCTTTATTTGATAATGTGCACTTTCAATTTCAAACTGTCGACTCTTGTTTCCCTCTTTCAGACTAACTTGTGTTAGTTCACAGTATTTCTCCCTGTGAAGATACCACTATATTCTCATGAAGCTACCCTTTCTGATAAACTAAATAGGAAAAAGTTTTCACTCTACAGCCTTTTCTGCCATTCATAGTGTTATTTTTTTTTCAGCTTTTAAAAATTTTGTAAAAAATACAGGAAAATAAAATTAACATTGATATTTTAATAATGTTACACACACACCTCAGAATCAATTTCTGATGTAAATTTTACCTCCCTAATCTTTCTACAATATATATAAAGAATCAGTCTAAGGCTTGGTTGGTTGGTTGGTTGTGGGGTTTTTGTTTTTTTTTTTCATTTTAGTTTGGTTTTTTTTGGTTTATTACACCCTCACAAACTTGTAACTGTTTTACTCTTAGTTTACATAGTTACGGTTCTCCTAGATACATTCTCACCTTTCTCTTGCCTAATTGCAAGACTTTCCGTTTATTGCATTGAGTGCCACAGTTTACAAGCAATCTAGGCTATTTTACAGAATGGACTGTTCTCATATTCAATCATCATTCTGCAACAACAGTAGTCTTTAATTTACTTTTAATCCACACAGAAACAGCTTGAATAGAGTTGGTCTTACATAGATCCCTGTAAAGCCCCAGTGGAATCTTTTCCTTTCATGACAGTTCTGTCTTGACGATAACTTTTTTTCTACCTCCTAGGTAGCCAGTTCATAGCCACTTAATATGTGCTTTGTTGCTACTACTTAATGCTATCTATTTAACTAGAATGGCATGAGACATGGCAGTTATCTTTTTCATTATAACTTGCCATTTCATAAAACAAAGAAATCATGTTTGTTTAGCATGACCCATTTCGCAAAAAAACATTATTGTACTGCCCTTTTTTTTTCATGGCTAAATTCTTTCTCAGCTCCTCTATTTTCCTTTCACTATTTGCCTAAATTTGCCGGTCTCATGTTACAGATTTCTTTAGCTTGGCCTTTCAGAATACTGACACACATTTTCATTCTACAAATTTCCTTATCTACTTTATTCAGGGAGAATCTACTACCCTTCCTAGTTTTGGGATGTGACAACAATTATATTTCCCCATAAATTTAAATTCTGTTTTTAAAAGACCCAACATTTCAGGGGGGGGGGGAAGGGGGAAATTCTGCCTTTTTTTTTTTTTTTTCAGATTCTGAAGATTTCAAAAAAGAATTAATTCCTCAGAAATTGCTTATCAAATGTTATGTCCTGAAAGTGTGCAAGTAGTTTCTTTTGAAGTACAAATTGCACATAAGTTATGTGACTATTTCAGACAGCAAAATGGAGTTAAGTGTTCTTTCAAGCAAATCTCTTATGTGAGTGGTTTTGACCTCTTCTAAAATTGTTACTCCATCACTGAACATTCTAATTTTTTTCCACACAAAATTGTTGGAGATGTGGTATGGAGAAGTAGAAGAAAGCCTTAAAGACAGGCTGTGAATAAAAATAATCTTGTATCTAGTAGGACTACTGTATACTAGTTCTCTGCAAAACTGTCATGATGAAATTATTCAATTTTAACAGGAGATACTTCAGTGGTTTTGCACATGAATCCTTGGATTTGAATCTGAGTTAGCGTCATTTATACAGTTCTGGAGAAACGTGGTTAGAAGCAAAGAGGGCTCAATGGTCAGATTATCCAGCTTGAGCAACCCATTCTGATGTGTTCCTGTTAATGCAGTAGGCATGTGTCTCAGATAAAGCTGCATGAGGCAAGCCTGTAGAAATATGATGCAGCTGCTGTGTTGAAAATGTATTTTCCTTTTTTGACAATTCAATTAAAATGTATTTTAAAAACAATGAAGAATCTGTACCTAATGGGGGCGGGGGGAAGGAATAATTGCTCAAAGATGGCAACAAGTGACTGCTGGTTGTATAATGATATAAAGTATTAGGTTAAGATAGCTATTAGACATACCTAAATACATATATATATATGACTGACATATATCTTAATGTTGTCTAGTTATTGATGACTTCTCCATAACATTTTACTTGTCAGGTAGGCAAGCAGAGGAACCAAGCAAATGATGTCAGTGCGAAGGCAAGGGCAAAGAATGCTGGAAGAGATGAAATTACTCTTAAGTTCAATTCCATCAGATATAAACTTCTTATAGGTGTATTTAATCCTTTGTGAGAAGGAATAACCTTATGACACATGACAAACAAAACAAGTAAAAAGGGTATGCATTCAGCAACCTCTGAACATAGCAGATGGGAATTAAGTAAATGAGTCTTCTCAAAGGAAATGATATTTGACAAGAAAGAGCTGAAAACTATCTGAAAACTAACTACTTATATTCACAAGCTTGGAAATACTGCTCTCTTAAAATAGAATTGACTGCCAGTAATGAATATTTCTTCTTGTAATGTCACATACCTTCCAACTTACACAAAAATGAATTTAATCTATAGCTTGAATGAAAATGACAAAAGAAGAGCAGCTGAAGGTTAAAGCTGCTAGTATTTCACTCATAATACAAAGCTCCTTAGTACTTCCTTCATAATGACAGAAAATAAAGATGGAGCCACAGACTTGACTTCACATCTCTTGCCTACTAGTATTGAATTAGGCTTTCATACAAACTAAACTTTTTATCTTTAATAAGTACATAATAATGTATCTAAATGGTGACAATTAACATAGTTGCCTATCGAGTAATACTTTGGTTTCTTTTCAACATAGATCATCTTGATAAGAGGTCAAGAAGAGAGACAATGACTATAACCCCTTCCTTCCAAATAAGTTTAAAATGGTGTCCAGCTAATTAAAAAATTGAATACAGCATACAGTCTTGAAAAGATTCCACATTTGGACAAAAATCTCATGTGCTGACTAATTTAATTACAACTGACTGACAAGGTCAAGACATGTAATTCAGATAACCTGTAAGTGAGAAAGCTTGCTTAGCCAACAGACCAAGCATTTGCATGCTGATTGTATTCTTTTCTCCCCGTGATACTTACCCGTTACATACTCGTGAGCATTCTATTGAACTGCAATGCTTCATTGACCCATGCATAATATGTTAAGGACCTTACAGCAGTATAACATAATTTATAATTGTTGTAAGTCATTCAGAGTGCAACCTTACTGAGCACTTCAGTATGCTTATTTGTAAAGTGTGCATGAAATACGAGACTGGTGTCAATATGGAAATGTGAATCATTTTTTCCATGTATCCTAGATACCTGAACTACAATGAAACCAATTCTGCTTGATGTGTAACAATAGCGGCCACGCAAGCTAATGTCTGTTCAAAGCAAAACTATTAAATTCAACAACAAGCATAATCCCATCAACAAAAAAATTATTAATTGTGGAAAGTGCTTTTGTGCTAGATTTAGCATGTCAGAGTGCAAATACATATACACATACGTACAGGTATATATGTTACAATAACTATGAGTAATTGGTTTCCTTAAAGGTCCTTGAAAGAAAAATTCTAGAAACAAAATATTATCGTAATATTTACTGGAAAAGAAAAAAATTAATGAACAAAAAATTTATAAATTCATTGAAATCTTGGTATTTGTATAAAAATCCCAATCTATTCATGGAATAAAAAATATTAGTTCAAACTCTGCATAAGAGAAAGAAATATCTAAGAACTGCACTCTGGATAAACAGAATGCTGACTAAGAAAGCATGTCAGATAACAAACATATTTTTGAATGCTGAAAATGTGTCTGTGGTAGCATTAAGTGAACCACGATTTTTGTAACTTTCTGATGCATGCAAAAATGCTGAAGATGTTATATAGATAATATTTAAAGGAATTCTATTTCAGAACTTCTGATACATGTTCACAACTGTTATTTTCTTTTTAAACCCAACATCCACAAAATCTTTGTGTATTAGGTGACATAATAGGCAGCTATTGACTTCTGCTGAGATTCAATCAGGATTTATTGACCTGAGAGTTAGATATTGATTTAGTCAGAGAAAAGATAAATCTCTACCTGAAAGTACAATAAATCTTTCAATTGGCTAAAAACAGAAGTCTTTGATGTTTCTTTGTTACATGTACACTGCTATCAAGAAAATGACTGCTGAATTACTGGTGTAGCTTGTTGAAAAGAGGCACCCTCACACTACAGTGAATTAAAAAACCTCACAATCAGGTCACACAAAACATAAAATATGACCACTCCATGCCAAAACTAATTTTATAAAGTTGTTTCTCTTTTTGAGGGAATACGTTATTCCACAAGGTGCTCAATCTCTGCTGTACATATTAGCATTGAAGACCTCTTGACTTGGAAAAATGTATGTTTGCATTTGAAATTTTTCTGGATTTAGACAAAGCACAAATTTGAAAATACAAGCTCTGACTCTTAAAAGCTCTGACTGGAGCAAGACTTACTTAGGAATAAGCCCACATACATTTTGTTATCAGTCGTGGAAAAGCCAAGACTTTATCACAGATCTGACCAACAACGAGGGAAGTTATACAACTTTATGAATCAAAACACAAAGACCATAATTTCACACACCACATATTACAAACTTCTATGTGGGGTTAAGGAAGGAAGGAAGAGCCCTCTTTCCTTTTCATTTTCCTACCTACCATTCTCATGTAAAATTGTTGAACAATGCAGAAGTCTTTGTTTTGCACCTTCAGGTTTCAATTTTTCCTCTGAGAAAATAATAAAACCTACCAACTTACAACTCAATTTCCTTGCTCAATCATCAACCAGAGTAATCTACATGACTCTTTTTATGAACACAGTATTTTTATAATTGCATAAGAAATGTACAAATGTGCTTTTTCAAGATCAGTTTAAAAGACACCAGTTTCATTAAAGACTAAACAATACAAAATAATATTTCAAACTTGCAGTGAACCAACATTAGCTGTTTAATCTAGAAAATTTCCAAGAGGAATTTTTGTGAACTGGAATGACATGCCAAAATATTTTTGCATACTATTGGAAGACAGTATTGAAAAACATGACCAAAGATGAAGAGTTGAAATACAGATTGTTTTATAGATATAAATATTTTGTAAATGGTAACAAATGAAATACAGATGTTTGTAAAATTCTGCCTACACTTTTTAAGTAAGATTTTCCTAAAACTTACATTTTTAATTAGTTTACTTCTCTGGATATGAATTTCTTATGTACAAAGGGGAAGAAAACAGATCAATAGCAGTGTCAGTGAGGTTTTTTTCCTTCGGCTCCCTATTTCATGCAAATACTTGTCTTGTGAGGACCTAGAATGACTTTAAAAAGTGGATCTCAATACTGTATGTCTGCCCTTTCTAAAGCACACAAAATTTTCTGAAATTATTTTTAATTTCTCCATTTCATATCAAAAATTCACATTAGAATAACATAGACAAAAGATAATTGCCCTATCTAGATTTACAATTTCGTACAAAGAGTTAACGATTGTCCTAAATGCACGTGCTAAATAATGACATGAAGATTCATTGAAACTTATTCAAATGCAGTTGTAAAACAATAAGTTAAATAAAAACAAGCAAGGTTGTCTTCCTAAATATGATTGGCCTTAAATTATACTATTAATGTAACTTTTTAATATGAATGACAAATAAAAAAATAATAGATTCCCTAGTTTGTTAACATTTAGGAAAAGTAAGATTGCTTTTGAAAGTTCATAAGGAAGAAGGCTGTTTATTTAAGATCTAATCATTCACTTTGTTTAAGTACTTATTACCAGGCTAAGTTATTGTTCTTGGCCTAATTATTGTTGAACACCACATCATGGGCTATATAAAAATACCACCTGTTTCTAAGTATAATGAAAAAATAAAACAGAAACAGAGATTCAGATCAGTATACCAGTTTTCACTTTGAATTCTTTTCAGCATTCTTCTTAAAATGAAGCACAGAAACTTATTTGTCCAGTGTTTTCCTTGTATACATTTGTAAAGGAAGTCCTTCCTCTAAATTTAATCTACAATAACAAACATTTCTCTTTATGTGTTGCTCTGTTTTCTAAATCTCTAGAGTGACCTGAAGTAATATGAAACAACAGACCTAAAGAATTTTACATGTAGCTACATATACAGTATCTGGTATGTAAATAAAAAAGATCATCTCATGTACCAGGGAAAAACATACATATTCCATGGTATCAAGATGCCAGATGTGGGGAATCCCAAACAGGGTGGGTAGGAGCTTTTATAGTGCAGATTATGCAGCTATTATAGCCTGCCATGTTTGGAACTGTCAAATATTTTTCTTGCCCACCCTTCTTAAGGTCTTCTTAAAGTACATACATGATGAAGGTGAGCAAGACCTCATATTGTCAGTCTTGATATGGTATAACTTCAGGTACTTCAAATCAAGATAATGAAGTTATGCTGATTGACATTGGTAAAGAATCTTATCTTTTATTTTTAGGCAAAAAGCTTCTTACTACGATTAGGATTAAGTTGTCAGTCTAGTAATCTAGTTGATGAGTTTTCGCTCTGCAGGTGTTACAGGTGACGGGAGCTCACAGCAGGGAAAAGTGTACAAGAGCAAGTTTGGTGATACAGCTCCTTAGAATCTGGATAATACTTTCATTTTGTTTATATTTTAATGTTTATGAATCACAAGTGAAGAGTAAAATATACATTTGATTCAGTGTTTTGAGGTCAGGAATAGGATAGATAGATAGCAAGCCTATTTTGGCCTTTTGCTTCCTCTTAGGAACAGGCAACTAAATTTGAAACTCTCTACCTCTACTTCCAATCCTACATTTTCTTTTGTGTTGAAATTTTAGATTGTCCACAGTCTTTTACCATGTTGTCTTACTGGAGAAAGTTCAACATAAAAGTGAAACCTATTATCTGTTATAGGGTCACAGTGATGCTTGAATATAAAACACAGAATAATTATAGAAGGAAGCTTTGTGAGTGGTGCATTTCTACTAATGAAACTCTCATGGAAAAACTTAGAACTGCCTCTTCTGAGACAAGTAAACCAACAGTGCAAGTGTGAAATAAAATTTTGACTTCCTAAAACTCAGCTATTATAAATTAACCCAAATATTGAAAATGAAATAGATCTAAGTCAGGGGATGCCTACAAAGAACTATGTTTTTCTTGGATCTAGGACAGTTATTTGCAAAACTTATTTGTGGTAACTCTCAGGAAAATGAAAATTAAAATGAAGCATGTGTATTTTAAGGGATTTCATATTTGAACAAATGACATGGCTATTTTCTGCTGTACTCTAGTAGCTCTTCTGTTTATGTAAGAAATAATAACTTCTAACATATAATTGACCACAAAGTGGCAATGGTTCAGAGTAGCTGCTTTAGCACTAGCAGAGGTTACCCATTTATGTCAACAATATTTTCTTAATTTTTATTAGAGACTCCCCTACACTTGTAAAATTCACTTTTAGTGAGGAACATTTTCCTGTGTATGGGAAAATCTACAGCTGGAGCTCAAAGGATATACTCTCCTAAAAAATTCTTTTAAATACTTTCAAAGACTTAGTAAAAAGTTGTATTCTGATTGTTAGGAGACCAAAAAGTAAACCTTAAAAATATATTTTGACATGCATAAAACTTTCACATGGTGATCCACAACAGTGATATAATATCACTTGGGGTTTTTAGGAACTGTGTTGCAGAAGCCATTTACAGAAAGATTGGAGAACAGACTTTTATTACCCTTTCTAACAGATTTCATTTATCAAAGGAAAATGACATATATATCTTCAGAATCTTGAGATAATTTAATGGTTTACACATGCATAGTTTGCAAAGGACACAGCTATATTGCTCTGCTTTGAACAATTTTTATTTTTTTTTAAGAACAAGATTTTAGAAATTTCCAAAAGCCATTTCAAAGCATTAGTCTATTTTTGTTCTAATTCTGAAAAAATTAAAGCCCTAGTAAAATTATTTTCTTAAATGATAATAAGATAATATAGATAAAAGGTGCAATTTTCAACCATAAATGCCTGAAAACAGTCATTTAAAAACAAGGCCTGCAATTAAGTGTGCCAACTTATCCATGAGAAATCAGCCCTAACCCTGGGCAATGAAATTTCAAAACATTGTTTTCACCCTTAGTTTCTTCTATCTATAAAACTGATTATCAGAAGAACAAAAGGGATGTGCTTGAAGATTCAGTCTTGCTGCGTAAAGCAGGAGACAGTGATTAGACCAAGGGGAAACAGGGGTTTGGTCATTTAGTATTTCCTGGATAATGCTACTTACGAACTACTGATAATTTATGACTGCATAAATAATATCAACAAATATCAGAACATTTAGGACCACAGTCCAAACAGCCCTGTGTTGGTCTATCATTTGTCAGTCAGTTCATCTTCCCCATCAGTGCTAGGTGAGAATCATAAACAGGGACTTCCATGTCCTGGGGACTGAATGAAAGTCCACGACAAACCTACAGCTTCACAGACCATGAGATGCACTGACTACTAGCTGCACATAGTTTTGACCCAGAGCTCCTTCCAGTTTTTACGTGCACTGTGTATGATGATGCACAGCAAATACTTAGGGATGATTAGAAAGCAGCCCTGGCCAGCTGGCTCCAGAGCAGCTTGTTTGACCCATAGCTATACTCCCTTCACATTTTCAAGCTCTAGAAAGGTGCTGTTAAGAGTATGACTGCCGCATAATGTATGTATGTAATTCATAAATATTACATTAAATTCATACATCTTGATTTCAGGAAAAGTGTTGGAGTTTGGAGTCCAGAGATATACTAAGTCTTCCCTTGTGATATTTGTGGTTGTGGCTCTGTGCGTTTTACAAGTTCTCACTATTTATTTGAGCTTTACATATCTAACGCAGAAGGAACCTTTTTTAAAGTTATTCCAATTCCACATAAGTGTTTTTAGACACATTTTTGAAAGCTATATCTAGCAAAGGACTGAAAACATGTCCATGGCAATTCTGCATAAACACCATAAATTCTCATAAATCTGTCAAAATGGAATTTTTAATATTCTGTTGTAAGACTATTGTTATTATAAAAGCATATAAAAAGACTGACTTGTCAGCACCAGGGATTTATGCATTAAATTCATATTCTATAATGGCACAAAGAGCATCTTGGTGATTATATATCTGCTTAATGAGTTTAGTGAGTGGTATATTCAAAGGGACATACTGAGTAAATAGTAAGAAAATATATGAAGGACTTAACCTTCTCTCAAACTTCAAAAAGAGTGTAAATATTTTTTTTTTAACTGCCAGCTCTGCAATTATGAAGTCTGAAAGCTATGCAAGGTTTTTCTGTATTGGTGATTCATTTTTAGAGCTGCACTTTCTCTGGAGGAAATATGGCCCATGTTTAATGGTGCAAAATGGAAAACAAACCAATACATCATTATATTATGCAGATATTTTAATGGGCAATACCAAGCAAATTATGCTATCTGGTGTTCTAGAAGTGCTTATGCAAATGCCTGAGAATTTCCACCAACTTTCAATGTCCTTCAGCTTTACTCTGAACAGTTCTAAATAATAGAGGATTGCCTGTGAACACCTTGTTCAGGAACAGAGCACATTTCAAGAAATCCACTGAAATATTCTGAAACACTTTAGTACAGATTTTTCTTCACATAAAAACTCATTAGAATTATTTAAACCCTGCACCAGGTCAACAAGTGTGATTATTTCTGCATTGTTAAAAGGACTTTTTCTTCTTGTATGTTTTCTTCTGTGGCTACCTATTTTAGTTTGCAGCATGGTGATGTTCCCACTTCCCTGCTTATGAACAATAAAATGAGTTTAATACAATAAGCTTCTATGAGCAACAAGAATACTGGCTGTAGCATAGAAATGTAAGAGCTATCAATACCTTATCCAAAAAGGACTCATCCAAAAAAAGAAAGAGGGAGAGAAAGAAAGAAGGATATGCTGCTTTCACGCTGCCTATGCACATGTGTGTGTGTGTGGGTATGTTGAATTCCTTCCTCCATCCTTTTGAATTGAGGAAAGATTATGAAAGGAATACATTTATTATATGATCTTCTAGACTCCAATTTTGAAATTAATATAGATTAGAATTTTACATGGAAAAGAATGGTGCAAAACTTAGACAAACTTACAAAAAAAAAGGACAGATTTCTAATCAGGGTTTCTATCCATCCTGGGGTTTTTTTCAAGGTGTTCTGTGTACCTGCCTGAAATGTTGTTGTGACAGGTTTTAAGAATTCTGTGCATTTTTCCAATACACAGCAAATCTAACCAGTTGATGCTTCCAGTGAGTTGTCCTATATATCCAACTTTGGATTTACTACATTTGTATTAAACAGACAATAGATACCTACACAGCCAGTTACATGCATCCAGGAAATAAAGAGATCTTCCACTGTAAATTAAGTCTTTACATGCTCAATAGTTTGGTGCATCCTGAAAGTGATTAACTTACCAATGATCAGAGCAACTACAGTTTGTATATTTAAGTGTCTAATACAGATGAATATATGTTTCTGGAAATGCCAGAGAGAAATACGAGACCCTGTCCTCCACTGAGTAAACTCTGTGTTTACTGTCTCCTAATATTTCTATATTTTGTTCTTTACCTACTTTCCCAGAAATTCATTTAGCCCATTCATTCAAAGACAGCTCAGGAGCAAGTATGCTCATTCCAGGCTAGACTAATCTTGCATCTTGAGAGAATACTCATTTAGTCACCTCAATTGCTCTTGGTTAATTTTTCTCTGTTACATTATAGATCAAAAAATAATAGAAAATTTGAATTTCATATTTTTTAATGAAAGTTACATTTTTTCCAGAACAAAAATAAAAATAAAATTAGCTTCACTTTCCTCTGAGCGAAGGAATGAGTATTTCACCATGAAAATCACTCTGACAGCAGTGAAAATAAGTCACTATCATCCACCCTCCAAAACATTTATCAGCCTGAATTAATCTTTAATTTCTACATAAATACAATCTATGAGGATATCATTTTCAAGCACTAAATCTTACTGCTGTAAAGGGATCTTCCTAAGTATAAAGTAAAAGAATCACGGAGAAACAAGTCCTCCTGTCCTAAGGAAGGATAAACTATATTTGAAGCATCAACACATGTTGATCTAACATGTTTTAAAGACATCCTTTAAGAAAATTGGCATTTCTTAACAGGCAATGCATTCCAGTGCTTTAAAAATCTCATTATAATTTTTCCTAATGACTAGTCAGAACTTTTTTAGTTACAGAACAAGTTCATTGCTTCTTGTTCTGTTTTCCTTGAAGGTGAAATTCAGTGAGATAGAGATGGGCTAAAGTACACATCACTGACTATAAACATATTTTGTTGTTTTTTTTATTTTTATTTAAACAGACATTCAGACAAATCATTATAAGCAGAACTTAAGTTTAAGATAAATACCTTAATAAGAAATCATATATAAACATGCTATCATAGGATAGTATTAACTTATTTTTAAAAAAATATTTAATGAGAAGAAAAAATAATTTGATATCTTATTTTACAGTTCACTATCTATAACTACATTTCACCCTTTTCATGGTGGTGTTACCTGACAAGAGTTTACTGTACCACACACTACTGCGTCACATACAGCTTCTAAGCAACATTGAAATAATTTTCCAGACCATTAGGTGCATTCCCAACTTAAAAGACTGAGATGCTGATAGTAAGGCAGAGATAATTTAAACAAGTGCACGCAGGTGCAAACCTGTCAAATGGCAAAACACTGAAAGGATAATGGGTTTTTAGTCATCTCTTATAATGCTCTACTTGAACGCAGTGTTTGTGTTTGTAGTATGCATCTCCTGAGCAGCTGGCAATAACAGAGTATTTGCAAAGCCAAAAGAATGGAACAAAATTCCGGTTAAATAAATTGACTTCAGAAGGAATTCTGAATGGAAGTGAAGGAGGAATTGTCACATTTTTCAAGTGTAAATGATATCGCATCTCTGGTATCATGGTAAATTGTAAGACTTGCCATGGACTTGCTTTAAGTCAGTGAGGAACTGATGATGCTGGTTAAGAAAAACTGAGCACCTCACCGATCTTGCACCAGGTTTGAACCAGGCCTAATGTCAGAAGGATGTCTGGGGTGAAGCAGAGGCCTCATGGCCTGATGTTGTCTCTATGAGGCATAGAAGAGCACCTGCCTCTCTGTACCTTCACTGGGCATAACAGGCCTTGTTGTAAATCTGGTCCTTTAAGGAGATAAGAATGCTCACAAAGACTCCCTGGCAAAGATCAGACAGCCTTTAATGCTGCCTCAGCAGGTAGAGGAGGACCAAAGTGTTTATTTTACCTTTGTATAAGTTATAAATTCTGACTTAAAACAACCAAGACCCTCTATAAGCCCTATTTACATACTAACTTTCTCATCTTTAAGAATGCCAATGAAGAGATGCCTTACATATATGTTTATTCATATGGTTTGTTCACAGTGATTGTTCTATTCCTTTGGGAAAGGCTAAAAACTATAATATAAAAGAGTGAGTTCAGGCAAAAAGACAGAGAGGGGGAAAAACAACATCTGTACTTGCTCAGCATCAGTTGATGGTGTCCCTCTCCTTCCTCTGAAGAGACACCTTTAGGTGAGCTTTGTCCCTCCAACTGCATTGGAGCAGACCCAGAAATACTTTTTACATATATGTTATATATATATATATATATTTATATGTAAATGTATATATATGTATAGTGCTAATAGACCTCTCTTATTATCCTTTCTATCTCAACATGTAACATGCTGGAGTCAGTGCATTTATCACCAACAATCCTGCGCCTGCTGTTCTGTTGCTTCAATAAACTGCACTATTTGTGAATCTGGATTCTGTAAGTTCTCATTGAACTTGGACAGCCTATGGTATCAGATTGGCAAACTGCACTATTTTTGAATCAACTATTGCACAAGTTCTTGTTGTATGTGACAGACCTATAGTGACAAAACTGCACTACTTTGTAAATTTGTGCTTGTGAAAGTTCTTACTGAACTCAACTAGACTTATAGTGCTACCTTGGCTACAACTAGAAATTAGGCCCAGCTGCAGCCAGCCCCTTTGATCCCTGAGGACCAGTTGGAATGCAAGGGGTTTTATTTTCTGCTATATTACTATACCCTTAATGCAATATGGCTATTTTACATGTACAAATGAATAAGGAACTCAACTAGAAATGACAATAATTTGTTTCATGCACAATTATGAATTTATGCCATTATCTCTATTCATCTCTGCAGCGATTCAAAACATGAAAAGGAAAGGGAATGTCTTGAAATTTACTTATGAAGAAATGAAGCAATAGAGCTCAACTTTGTGTATGTCCAAAATGATAAGTAATAAGAAATTCCCAAAGGCATAACTCCTCTGAAGATTTCATGGAGAGAACACCTACTTAAGACTTTAAAACCAGGAAAATTATAGATTCCTCCAAGTTTCTGAAGACTTCCATAATTCATGTGCAAAACATCCTCATCATTATTTTGCAAGAGATATCACAGCAAGCGAAACACTGAAAATGTTAGGCAGAAGCCTTAGTTTGAGACTTCCAAAACAGTTCCTTAAAAATTAAAAAAAAAAAACAGAAACAAACCAGTTTTGAATGATTGTAGCCATTACTCCCTTGTTTGGTACTATGGTTTCTGCTACCTGCTAGAAAAAGACCTAGGAGTGCTGGTCGACCACTGGCTGAACATGAGCCAGCGGTGTGCCCAGGTGGCCGAGAAGGTCAGTGGAATCCTGGCCTGTATCAGCAATAGTGTGGCCAGCAGGACTAGGACAGAGATTGTCCCCCTGTACTCAGCACTGGTGAGGCTGCACCTCAAGTATACCCAGTTCTGGGCCCTTCACTAAAAGAAGGACAGTGAGGTGCTGGAGCATGTAAAGTGAAGGGCAACAAAGCTGGTGGATGGTCTGGAGCACAAGTCCCATGAGGAGCAGCTGAGTGAGCCGGGAGGTTGTTCAGCCTGGAGAAAAGGAGGCTTTATTGTTCTCTACAGCTACCTTAAAGGAGGTTGTAGCCAGGTGGGGTCTGGCCTCTTCTGCCAGGTAACGAGTGACAGGACAAGAGGAAATGGCCTCATATTCAAAAAGGGAGGTTTAGTTTAGATATTAGGAACAGTTTTTCCACTGAAAGTGTTTTCAAGCATTGGAACAGCCTGCGCAGGGAAGTGATTAAGTCACCGTCCCTGAAGGTATTTAAAAGATGCATAGATGTGGCACTTAGGGACATGATTTAGTGCTAGGTTAATGGCTGAACTCGATGATCTTGGAAGTATTTTCCAACCAAAATAATTCTATGTATATTTCCATTTTATTAAACTGTGCTATGTAGAAGAAGCAGAACTAAACAGTGCTATGAAAGCAGAGATCTGTGTGTTAGTATAATGCTTAAGTTCCTTAACTTATCTTGCAGCCATCACATCATTTTACTATTCTTTCTAAGCCAGGCATTTAGACGATACAGACAATCTTGAACCACAACAGAACCTGGTTACAATTTCATCATAGTCCCCCACATCCAGTGTA